>NW_026867808.1:0-103966 GCF_020745735.1 Hemiscyllium ocellatum
TCCTCCAGGCTGTAGGCTTCCCAGGTGGAAGATGTTGGGTGTTCCTCCAATTTGTAGTTTGGTTTGTTGTGGCAATGGAGGTGGCCTAACATGGTCATGTCAGAAAGGGAGTGGGAAGGGGAATTAAAATGGGTGGTGATTGGGAGGTCTGCAGACCCAGCTGTGACGCTCGGCGAACCGTTCCCCACGTTTACCCTCTGTCTCCCGAAGACCACAATTGGCAAACACATGGCAAATATAGTACCCCAATGTGAAGTTAGAGCCTTCATGGTGTTAAAAAAAAAGCAGAAAAGAGGTGCATTGTTTAAATGGTGACATTGGGATATGGAGAAAGTGAGGAGAGCAAATGCTGGACATCAGAGTCTTAAAGTGTGGTGCTGGAAATGCTCAGCCAACATTCGATGAGGAGAAGAGTTGACGTTTCGGGCACAGGCCCTTCATCACAGAATGACGTGTGGATGTACAAAGGGGCCTCAGCGTCCTTCTACAACTGTCAATGCAAGTTGTCAGGTGCAGCGAGCAATGCAAGTGGTATATTAGCAAGTGGAATTGAGTTCAGAAGTGGGGATGCCTGCCTGCAGTTAGGGATCATTGAATATATTCAAGGCTGAGTTCATCTGATCTTTGAACTACAAAGAGGAGGATGTTTATGGGAGAAGGTGAGAAAATGGCTTTTAAGACCAGTACAGACAGTTACAGAGGTCATACACCATAGAAACAGACCCTCAGTCCAACTAATCCATGCTGACTATGTTCTCAAACTGAACTAGTCATACCTGCCTGTGTTTTAGCCCATATCCCTCTGAACCTTTCCTATTCATGTAATTATTCAAATGTCTTTTAAACGTTGTTACTGTACCTGCATCCATCCACTGTGTCGGGATGTTCATTCCACACACAAACCACTCTTTTTAAAAAAAAATGCTGCCCCTCAAGTCTTTTTAAATCTTTCTCCTCTCGCTTTCAAAGTTTGCTCTCTAATCTTAAAATCTCAGCCCCTCCCCCTCAATTCTACTCCTCCCTGTCATCAACCAGATTTATTCCTCCCATTGACCCACCAGGTCGGACCCTCCACCTATCCCCACTTCACCACCCAGCCCCCAGGACACCGCTACACCCATCCCCAATCCTGAAGAATGGTTACACCTGAAACGTGGACTTCTCCACCTCCTGATGCTACCTGGCTTGTTCTGTTCTTCCAGCCTTCTGCCTGTCTATTTCGTCAATTGCGATACAGACGTTTCCAGAGTCTGTTCCCACCCCGATTCACTCCCTTTCCTTTAAGTTGCTGCAAGTCAACAACTGAACCCCTGAATTTTTTTTTAAAAATGGAAAAGGTGGCGAGAAAACAGTGACCTGTACTCACAGATATTGGACAGAGGAAGGAAGTTGGATTCTGGGTGATGGGCTCGATCTTCATTCAGAGAAACAGCAGCAGTTTCAGAAGCTCATGGTCAAACTTCCGCATTCAGACAATGGGGTGACTCTGATTGGCGGAGGACAACTCCTTCCGGTCCTCCAGTACTTCCTATTGGTCAATCAAAAGAAGATCGCGCGCCTTTTTTGGCGGACTGTGATGAGCGGACCTGGTGTTTTGCTGACACCGGAAAACATACGCAGTATGTTCTTTTAAGATGCGGGTGTTACTGACAGATTTTAAGTGTCCAAATGTCAAAAAGAAGAAAAAGAGTAGAGTCACAATATTTTTTTCCCCTGTGGTTCGACATCTTATTGCCTTTGCATTTTGTCTCGCTGCTCAACTTTTGTATGCCTTTTCCCCTTGTTGAGAGAGTCTCCCCGTGAGCTGACTGGGCAGAGCTTTAACCAGTTACACTGACTGAGAGTGTCTCTCCGTGAGCTGACTGTGGGAAGGAGCTTTAACCAGTTACACAGACTGAAGAAACATTACACTATTCGCAGGAGGGAGTGACTGTACACGTTTCCGGAGTGTGATCACACTTTCAATTGTTCATTTGAAACACAGAGTCAGAGTCAAAAAGTCAGCAGAACTGCGGAGAAGTTGTGGAAATGTAGGGGCTGAGGGAAGGGATTCCATTCCCCGTGGGCACTGGAGATCCATCAGCTCAGTCGCAGTGCGGAGAGGCCGTTCTTCAAAAAATTATTACAACATTATTTCTCATTGACAAAAACACATTCACGCTGCCTGATTACCTTGAACTTGTACAAGTGCCCTGTCATGATATCTTTAATAATAGCTTTGAACATTTTCCCTACGATATATGTTAAGTTAAACGGTCTGCAGTTTCCTGTTCGGTGTCACGAAAGGACTTTTCTCATCTAAAGAAACGACCCTGAAACTAATGAGTTTTGGAAAATTAAAACCGATACATTAAATATTTCACTCGCTCGTTTGTCTTTCAGTGTCGAGGATGAAATCAGACTTGTCAGCTCGTAGTTCTAACAGTTTACTCAGTACTACTTCCCTAGTAACTGTAATTCTTTCAGTTCCTCCCTCCTTTCAATTCCTGATTTACAGCTAGTTCCAGGTGTTACTTTTATCCTCTCGAGTGAAGTCAAATTCAAGCTCTTTCCAATTCATCTGCCATCTCTTTATCTTCCGATACTGAATCCCCAGACTCATTTTCTGCAGAACCAACACTTACTTGTTAACGTTTTTTAAGAAAAGCTGACAAAACTTTTCTACCTGTTTTTATTGTTTTTGGCTAACTTTCTAGCCCTACTTGCTGTGTTCCTGCCTGCATTATTTCTGATGTTTTGCCACAGCTCTCAACTCTAGCATCAACCTGTCTGCTTATTCGAGAGAACTAAGCTTGGTTAAGTGTTGCAAAACACACAAGGGCAAATCTTTACTCTCCAGAAAGTGTTAGTGCTTAACATGATAAAATTCACTTTGAAATATTGTTCATCCAAATTTTACCAAACACATATTACAGATTCAACATCCCACAATGACACCCTGTTTTGTTATGATCTTTAATTCTGAAGAGACATTTGAATACCCAGTGATTAACTGAAAGAACTTTTCATTAAGTTTTCACGTTTTTTAACAAATAAAAATGACCAATTAACTGGATTAATTTAGCAGAATGGGATGTATAGCCTTAAATTGTAAATCTATGTTTCTTAACATTCCTGCAAGAGTTCCCACGAATATCTGCATGAATCTTGATAGTTCATTCACTTTCTGTGAATTTTTTTTTATTTCAAAAATATACTTTATTCATAAAATATGCATAGAATAATTTGATACACTGTACATTAGGTAATGCCATTCATATTTCCACATTTACATACACAGCTCCGAATTATCATTATTACATACAGATCAGTGCATTTCTCACTCATATATTGAGCTAAGGCGTCAACAGAGCCCAAATGACTGCATGGGCCCCCTGCTTTTCTTTAGACAGGCAGATGTTAAACGGTGGTCTTTCCCCACCGCGCCTTGGCGGCAGCTGCCCCAAGCTTCAGCGCGTCCCTCAACACGTAGTCCTGGACCTTGGAATGTGCCAGTCTGCAACACGCAGTCGGGGTCAACTCCTTCAGCTGGAAGATCAACAGGTTTCGGACCGCCCAGAGAGCGTCCTTCACCGAGTTGATGATCCTCCAGGCGCAGTTGATGTTCGTCTCGGTGTGCGTCCCGGGGAACAGGCCGTAGAGCACGGAGTCCCGCGTCACGGCGCTGCTCGGGACGAACCTCAACAAATACCACTGCATTCCTCTCCAGACTTCCTCTGCATAGGCACATTCCAGAAGGAGGTGTGTGACAGTCTCGTCCCCCCCCGCAGCCGCTTCGAGGGCAGCGTGCGGTGCGGCTGAGAGTCCGGGCGTGCATAAACGATCTCACAGGTAGAGCCCTTCTCACCACCAGCCAAGCCATGTCTTGGCTAAGATTCACTTTCTGTGAATAGTCCAAGGCATGCAACATCTCTCTAGGATTCACTTGAATCCTTCTCAGGATTCCAAATATTCCTGGTAATTGTATGTGAGAAAAGGTCTGCCACCCTGGCAACCCACAATAGGCCCACAATTGGCCAAACTGTACCAAAACACCCAGAATGCCTCAGCACGGACCAAGCAGGCTGACAAGTGAAACTAGACCGGACTCGCAGACAAGGGAATACCTGTACACTTCAAGCACCCACAAACAATGACAGAGCACCACAGCTATCTCAAAGCCCCCGAGGGCAGCTTCACAATCCAGCAACACCAAAGCCACACAAAGAACAAGTCAGACAGAGAGGCACCAGCAAGAGCGCTACCCCCAGGACAAGACAATGGAAGCAACTCCCCACTTCAGAGGAGACATTAGCACCTCCCTGCAAAGAGAAATGATCCATCGATACTGTCAGAATGTTGCTTTGTGTAGAGAATTAGGACATTCCTCTGATAACTGTTTTCCAGTTAACATCATTGCAACTAGATTACTCCAATTCCAGCAGCAACATTTCATTGCCATACAGAGAACTGGCTATGAGGTCACTTTACTACCTAAAGCCAACCTGTCCCTACAACGTGCCCCTGCCCCTAATCCCGCCACCCTACTCCCACTCACTCTGACCACCATTACGGATGACCACGACTGTTTAGACCTTGTCCAGCAGGTCGTCACCCCCGCACCTTGACCGCTCTGAAACACCTCTAGACAACCCTGACCTCATACTCTATACAGATGACTCCTCCTTCAGGCCCTCAGACCATTGCACACCGGCAGGATATGCCATCTGCACTCCTTTCTCAGTCCTAGAGTTAGCTGCACTGCCAGATGGGGCACATCTGCACAAGCTATGGTGCTGTTTGTGCTCACTAGGGCTTGTGTCATTGCTAAAGGACACACAGCAAACATTGATCCTGACTCCAGATATGCCTTCGGAGTCGTTCACAATTCCAGCACATTCTGGAAACAGAGAGACTTCATCATTTCAGCAGGGAGGCCACTACAACACGCTGCGCTGATTTCTAACCTCCTGGAAGCAGTCCTGTTACCCTCAGCCCTAGCAATGATCAAATGCCGTGCCCATACCTCAGCCACTGACCCGGTCACCCTCGGGAATGCCTCAGCTGACACAGCAGCCCGGAAGTCGCTCTGCACCCCACCATCTACATCCTGCAGGATCCCAGAATAGTAAAGACCCCAGTATTCCCTGAGCCCATGGAGGCAGTGCGAGCTACTCAAGAAACTTCTCCACAGCAGGGAAAGGACAGTTGGGCCCACACTGGGGCCACACAATCTCCTTCCCTTAACCTGCTAATACACCCAGATGGCCGCATCATTTGTCCAAGAGCACACACTGGCCCTAGCAACCCACGGCATTGACCACACTGGCAAGAAGGCATGATGCATACTGAATCAGTCCTGGTATGCACCAGGATTCACTGCTGCTTCCCAAGTCCTGCTATCACAGTGCCTCATCTGCTGGCAGAACAACGCAGGGAAGCCAGTTGCCAAGTATGACCATCTGCCAGTTCCTGAAGGACCTTTCAGCCTCTTACAGGTTGACTTCACACACATGCCCCAAAAAACAGGGTTACAAGTACATCCTGGTCATCATAGAGTTGTTCTCCAAATGGGTGGAAGCATTTCCCACAAGAAAAGGACAATGCACACACGGTAGTATAATGCCTCCTGAAGGATGTCATTCCCAGATTTGGAGTTCCAGGTAGCATAGAGATGGACGGGGGGACTCACTTCACTGCTAGGCTCACGACTAGCATTAGCGAGGCACTAGGGATATCGTGGCGACACCACACCCCCTACCAACCTCAGTCATCAGGAATGGTCGAGCGGATGAATAGCACCCTTAAAACCACACTGACCAAGATCACCCAGGACACAGGACTGACCAGGCCAGACGCCTTGCCACTTGCCCTGTATACTATACCTGTGCAGGCAAACCACATGACTGGGCTCACCCGTTTTGAGATGCTTATGGGGTGACCCATGCCTTCCGATACCAGGCCCCCTAAACTCTCCACAGAGACAGCTCTTCTCCTGACACAAGAGGCCCTGCAGTATGTCCAGGCCCTTAGCAGGAGCATTAGTGTTACGCACGACCAGGTCAGGGCTGCATTGCCCACATCCCAATCAGTGCCCATTCATCCGTTCCAACTCAGGGACTACATCATGATAAGATCACTCGAAAAGGACTCCCTCTCCCCGAGTTGGAAAGGCCCCTACCTCATCCTGCTGACAACCTGGACAGCTGTGAAACTGGAAGGACGGCTTAAATGGACACATGCCACCCGCTGCAAGAGGGCTCCACAACCAATGAACAGGGACCAGAGAGAGAAGAAGACACTACTCCACCCACCGAGGATGGATCCAGCTGCTTGCCTCAGCATCAGCACCCTCGGCCTGACCATCACACTGTGGCTTGCTGGTAAACAGGGACAAGGGGCGAGACATTTAATAAACCTGCGTGACTTGTGAGCTAACACCTTCCTGAGAATGGCCCATCAGTATGCCCTGAGATTCAACCAGACCCACTGTTGGGTCTGCACTAGGGTCCCTGTCCACTCTCATGGGGGCATTCCCTTAGCGCCAATCCCTGTTAACATCTCTGACAAGGCAGAATGGTGGCTGGAATCAGACAGGTCCCCGGAGGTTACCATACTCAAAATAGCACCAGCAATGACCAAATATGGGGACAAGAGCCCAGCCTGCTGGAGGTCTGCGGGTTACCACCTGGACAAATTGAAAGAGTGGTTTTACCCGGCCTACAACCCCTCCCATGCGCCCCCAGCCCTGACCATTGCTGACACCAGCCCACATGGGCCACCTGCGGGATCCATCTGTTTGAAACACACACAGCCATCCGGATGGGAGGCTGGCTGTAGCCAGTGCATTGACTCCCTGCTCCTAACTCCCACACACGCCGATCTACTGCAGATGGCAGCATTTTAAACCAACGGGTCCTCAACAGGATCACCCAGAATACCACCTTCCTCACCATCTGGACAGGGACCCAGACACTCCATCTCCGAACCTACAATGGCACCTATTTTATCTGTGCCCACAAAGTCTACCCCTTCTTGCTGTTATCCTGAACTGGGAGCTGCTATGTCAGGTACGCGGTACCATTCATCTATCACTCCCAGTCCCTTCCCTTCCTAAAGCCCATGACATGCAGCAGATAAGCCCTTGCTGCCCTTGAAGTAGCCCTCTACCTGATGGCACTGCACCGCCACCCACCCACCCCCCACCCCCAATATCTTGCACACCTCTATCAAGTCATGTCTCATTCTTCTTCACTCCAGTGAGAAAAACCTTGGCTGCCTCAACCCTCCAGCCCAGGCAGCATGCAAGTAAGTCTCCTCTGCACCTTTTCTAAGTTTCCACATCTTTCCTATAATGAGGCGATCAGAATGGAACACATTATTCCAAGTGTGGTCTCACCAGGATTCTATGGAGCTGCAACATAACCTTGCACCTCTTAAACTCAATATCTTGCTAATGAAAGCAAACACAACATACACCTTCTTAACAACCCTATCAACTTGGGTGGCAATTTTGAGGGATTTGTGGACATGGGCCCCAAAATCCCTCTGTTCCTCCATACTGCCAAGAATTCTGCCTTTAACTCTGTATTCTGCATTCAAATTTGACCTTTCACAGTGAATGACTTCACACTTTTCCAGGTTGAACTCCATCTGCCACTCATCAGCCCAGTTACGCATCTTGTCAATGTCTCACTGCAACCTACAACAGCCCTCCACACTACCCACAACTCTACCAACTGAATGTGGTACACGTGGCAATAAATCAAATTATATCAAATCAGAATGCTCTCACAAACAGCCCTCAGTGGGAATCTGACCCCTGGCCAGCCCCCTATTTCTCATTTGGATTCAGTATACTTGCATCTGTCCTTATGGCAGATCAAGAGACAATTAAATGTGTCAAGTTGAGGAAATGAAGCCTGTCACACAGATGTGGACCAACATTTTCCAGCGTCTATCCGCTCCTCCGGATTGACTTGCTTTCCCTCCAGCTCCTGCAAACCAACAGAGAGAAAAGAAATGGAAAAGGAAGGGGAGGGTGAGAAAAGAGGCCATTGTGCTCACAGATGTTGGACAGAAGGAAGCTGGGATAAAGTTTATTCTTGAGAAAAAGAGCAGCATGTGGGGGCGGGGCTCTGATTGGCAGGAGGACCAATCTCCTTCCGGTCCTCCAGGGTTGACCAAAGGTCGATCTCCCCGTCCATCAAAACAATGAGGGGCGGGGCCCTATTTCGATCTCACACATGCGCACCAGCACCTCCATGACTGCACGCATCCGCACTGCCCACGGCAGAGAGTGATTTCTCGGCCGCATAGGATTGTGGGAGCTAAAGCCGCCATTAACGTGGTGAAATCCAGTGTTCCTTACGGCTTCTTAAGGTTCTGTTGATGTGTTGGTGAAGTATATGCCAAGAGACAATCTTTAATCGAGTTTCGATTTATGCACTGAGTTAAACACTACAAGTGTTTAATTCTAAACGCTGTTTCCAATTCACTGTCAGTATATCACTTTCTCCGTCCTCAAGTAAGGATCGAAACAGTGCCCTCCATCTATCGCTCTTTTCTTGTGTTTTCTTTAGGTTGCAGGTTCCAACCCTCTGTTTCGATCATTTATTAAACATTACTCGTGGTGCATGGGCATCACTGGCTAGCCAGCATTTAGTTCCCCTTGAAAAGATGGTGGTGGCCTGCCTTCTTCAACTGCTGCACTCCACACACTGTACAGTGACCCACAATGCCTTTGGGGAGGTAAATTCCAGGACATGGACCCAGCAACACTGAAGGAACAGCAATAGGTTTCCAAGTCAAGATGGTGAGTGGCTTGGAAGTTATTTGCAAAAGGTTGTGTTCCCAAGTATCTGTTATCCTGGTCCTTCTAGATGGGGTTAAGCATTACACAATACCAGATTAGAGTCCAACAGGTAGATGTGGAAGCACTAGCTTTTGGAGCACTGCTCCTTCATCAGGTGGTTGTGGAGTATGAAGGAGAAGCGCACATAAAGCTAGTGCTTCCAAATAAACCTGTTGGACTATAAACTGGTGTTGTGAGATTTTTAACTTTGTACTCCTCAGTCCAACACCGGCATCTCCAAATCACTTCTAGATTGGGATGGCTGTTGATTTGGAAGGCATTTTCCAAGGTTCTTTGGTGAATTTCTGTGGTGCATCTTATAGATAGTAGACACTATTGCTTCTGAACAGTGGGGCAGAGGGAGTGGATGTATGTGGATATGGTGCCAATCAAGCAGGCTACTTTGTCATGGAGTCATAGAGATGTACAGCATGAAAACAGACCCTTCGGTCCAACTCGTTCATGCCGACCAGATATCCCAACCTAATCTCATCCCACTTGCCTGCACCCAGCCCATATCCCTCCAAATCTTTCCTATTCATATACCCTTCCAGATGACTTTTAAAATGTTGCAATTGTACTAGCTTCCAACACTTCCTATGGTTGCCCATTCCAACCACGCATTACCCTGTGAGTGAAAAAGTTGCCCTTTAGGTCTGTTTTATATCTTTCCCCTCTTACTCTAAACCTCTGCCCTCATTCTGATCTTGCCCATCCCAGGGAAAAGACCTTGTCTATTCATCCTATCCATGCCTCTCATGATTTTATCAACCTCTATAATGTTCACCCCTCAGCCTCAAATGCCCCAGGAATACACCCAGAGTCTATTCAACCTCTCCCTATAGCTCAAATCCTCCAACCCTGGCAACATCCTTGTCAACCTTTTCTGAACCCTTTTAAGTTTCACAACATCCTTCCGATAGGAAGGAGACCAGAACTGCACGCAATATTCCAAAAGCGGCCTAAACAGTGACGTGTTCAACCAACCTAACAGTATTTAAAAACTTGGCTTCAGCTAACACATACCTCAGTTTCCTAGATTTGTGTATTGGCATATTTGCTTCCTATTTGTCAAATGCAAGCTGCTGTTCAACTGATCGACCTTCCTTAGCAATCTAAACTGGTGTATCGCTGACTCCTTTTTACTGCTATAAAAGTTATACTTGTCCAAATTTCCCCATAGCACATCCTTCCCCTTCACATTTACTGCTCTTATTTCCAAATTTCCCAAAAACTATTTATCCATTTTTGTGGCATTGTAACTAAACTGAACAAACTGTCCCAGATAAGCAGCAATATTTAAACAAGGCCAAAATGCTCTTGTCCCAGTGTTCTGGTTATATTTCCCAATATTTCAAAACTATGTCTCTCCTTAAACAGTACAAACAGCATACTATCATTCCTCAGTTATACAATCATTTGACTCATGCAAATAACTTTTAATCTCAGTTTAAATTTTAGTTTTCACTCGTTTTCTTTCCCATAACTCATTTAAGTCCCCTGTATATCTTTAGCACTTACTGAGTACGTAATGCTGTCTATTGTAGTTTTATGGAAACTTGATAAAGGCTTGATATTGGTTTTGATTCCTAGGTTATTTAAAGATCAGAAGCAACAAGCATCTAATGGCCTTAGCATTCCACTCAACACCATTCCCTCAGTCTGAACCCAATTCTTTCCAGTTGGACTTTTTCTTATTTTTGAACTAAATTCTTAGTTTGATTTCCCATGGAGCTAGGGTAGTCTTACACCCAATAAGAGCAGAATTAAATGCTTTTGCTGGGTTCAAACATTAACATGGAATGATAGATTGTGACCACTAGGGGCTGTGTAAGCAATTAAAGTGTGGATACTCAGTACAGGTTTCAAAACTGAATTTCATCAATTGAATGTCCGGTTCACAGATTAAAACTCAACGTCCAATGCCTTGAGCTGCTACTAGTAGCTCTGGAACATCTTTCATAAATTGCTAATTCAACTTTTCTAAAATAGTTCAAAAAACCTTCCCTTGATCTATAAAGTTTCTAATCTTCATTTATTCTAAGTGGATTGCAGAGTTGTTTTTTTTCCCCAGTTCAGTGAGACCCATTTCCATTAGAATCCAGCATTGAGAAATTCAATGTCACATCTTTCTAATTATTAGATGTTATTTTTTAAAGTAATAAAATCCTATGCTGTTTTCATCCCTGAAGTCAAATCAATGGATAATTGAAATTGCTATTTACACAGAAAACAACTAACCAGTAATTATCAAGAGGCAGATTGCTCGGCAAATATTCCATTTATTATTCACCATATCTCCAGCATACATCAATAGTAATCTTGTTAAACTGAATTGTTTTAAACTCTCAGTTTATAGTCAGCAATGTGCATTGATGTAATCCTGGATGGTATCAAGCTTTTTGCATGTTGTTGAAGCTGCACCCATCCAAGCTGGTGGGAGAGTATTCCATTACACTGCTGACAGGTTTTGGGAGTCAGGAGTGGAGTTACTCGCTGCAGTATTCCTGACCTCTGACCTGCTCTTGTAGCCACTATGCATATGTGGCTAGTCGAGTTGAGTTTATGGTAAATAGTAACCCCCAAGGATGTTGGCAGTGGGGTACTTAGTGACAGTAATACTGTTGAATATCACGGGGCAGTGGTCAAACTCTCTTTTGTGGATGAGTCATTGCTTGGCATTTGCATGGCACATGTTACTTGCCACTCATCAACCCATTGGATATTGTTAAGATCTTGTCACATTTCAAACTGAACTCCTTCAATTTGGGAGGAGTTGTAAATCGTGCTGAACGTTGTGCAATTATTGGCGAATATCTTCACTTCTGATGATGGAGGAAGGTCATTGATGAAGATGGTTGGGCCAAGGACACTATCCTATGAACTCCTGCAGAGACGTCCTGGAGCTGAGCTGACTGACCTCCAATACCCATAGCCATCTTTCTATGTGCTGGGTATGACTTAATTATTAAGATGCACAAACAATATTTCAAAACGAATTGAAGGAATAGGTATGAGACACCCCTCTTCTGGGTGTTTCTAGATCCAAGTGTTGACTTTCGTCAACTTTTTTTGTTCTTGGCAATTTCCTTTCTCTGCAACATTTGTTTCATGTCAGCAAGTTGAATTCTTCATTTTCAGGAAAACGTTTTACAAGATAACATTCTTAATATCTGTGTAACATTCCGTGGGAAAATTGTTTGTAGTCTGCCAGTTGGAGAGAATTTCTCTGAAAATATTTGCAAATGCACAGCTTCCACAAGATCCAGTGTTCCCAAAGTTGGAGTACTTTTAACAGCCCCTTTATATTTTCCAGGATCGTGGACATGTGCCACTTTTACCCACCACAAATCTCCTGAAACTGGGTGCACTAAAAATTCCAGCAGGAAGATCATCAGTAAAAAGGTCTGGTTTTGGTAATAGAGTTATAGACTTCTAGAGTCACACTGCACGGAAACAGACCCTTCGGTTCAACTCATCCATGCTGACCAGATATCCCAATCTGACCCAGTCCCAAGTTCCAGGATTTGGCCCATATCCCTTTAAACCCAAAATGTTCCTCCAGTCACCTTTTAAATGTTGTAATTGTACCCACCTGCACTACTTTCTCTGGCAGGTTGTTTCACACGCACACCACCCTGTGCAGGAAAAAGTTGCACCATTGTAAATTTTTACCCCTCTCACCTTCAATTTATACCCTCTAGTTCTGGACTCCCCCTCCCTGGGAAAAGGACTTAGACTTAGACTTAGACTTAGACTTACAGTGTGGAAACAGGCCCTTCGGCCCAACAAGTCCACACCGACCCGCCGAAGCGAAACCCACCCATATCCCTACATTTACCCCTTACCTAACACTACGGGCAATTTAGCTTGGCCAATTCACCTGACCCGCACATCTTTGTGATTGTGGGAGGAAACCGGAGCACCCGGAGGAAACCCACGCAGACACGGGGAGAACGTGCAAATTTGCCATATCCTTGCCCCTCGTGGTTTTATAAACCTCTATAAGGTGACCCCTTCGACTCCGACGCTCAGGGTAAAAATGCCCCAGCATCTTCCTATAACCCAAAACTTCCAGTCCGGCAACATCCCTGTAAATCTTTTCTGCAGCCTCTCAAGTTTAACAGGGTCGTTCCAAATGAATGGCGACCAGACTTCCATGCCGTGTCCTAAACGTAGTCGCCCCAATGTCCTGTACAGCCACAACAGGACGTCCCAACACCTCTACTCAATGCTGTGATCAACGAAAGCAAGCATTTTCTTCACAATCCTGTCTTCCTCCAACTCCACTTTCAAGGAATTATGTGCTGCATTCCTGGGACTAGTTGTTCAGCAGCTGATACATTCACTGTATCAATCTGCCCTGCTTAGTCTTCTCCAATTTTGTTCCATTTGCCCACACAGGTGTGTCTTGTTGACTTTGTTCTGAGCAGTGTGGACGCTTCCTCCCTTTCATACTTCCATTAACATCTATATGATACCTCAATCGCTTCTTCACCATCATTAGCAATCTATGCCTTTGGCTCAAGGTACTCTCACCGTGTTACCCTCACTCTTACTCTCCCCTCTGACAAGGACATAAAAACGAGCATTTTCCAGCACCATTCAGTTCTGAACAAGAGTGAAATCAGACTTTGGACATGAACTGTTTCTCATTCCACGCACGTTTCCTGATGTGAAGACTTCTCCCCCCTAGCCCACACAAGGATAGAAATGTCAGGACCTATTTCTCCAAATGTCATGTTTGATCTGCTCATGACACATTCCTTGGATTTGGAGTGTTCTGATGTAGTGTTTAATAGGGATCCATCAAAATTAACATCCAGTCTTGTCTGAGAGCAGAACCAACTTAACTGACTGAACAAGCTGCACAACTCTTCTGTTGGATCTGTAGATGCGACATCCTATCTCTCTAGTTAATGCAACAGGATTAAGAGAGGCTTGGAGTACTATTCTCTTGAAACACTATTCCTAATCTACTGTTATTCCAGACGTTTATGCGTAACATCTAAACCTAAATAGTTAAAGCTCCTCAGCCTGATCTCCCAAAAACAACAGAATGGTTTCAGCACAGAACGAACATGCTCTAACGGAATGATGTCTGTTCTTAAATTCCACGTTAAGGTTATTATTGCATTAATCTGTTATAAATGGTGTCTGTTTCAGAAAGGCATGCTTTTGTGGAACCCTACGGGAGTTTTCTGATCACAGAATCATACAGTACAGAAAAGGCCCTTTGGCCCATCAAGTGTGTACCACCAATATATTATCACTTACACAAGAGTCATAGAGCTGTACAGCATGGAACCAGACTCATTGGTGTCCAAAACCAGAGGGCATAGGTTTAAGGTGGGGGTGGAGGGGATCTAAGGGGCAACATTTTCACACAGGTGGTGGGTGCATGTATGGAATGAGTTACCAGAGGGAGTGGTGGGATTGGTACAATTACAACATTTCAAAGGCGTCTGGATGGATAGGTGAGTTCAGAGAGAGATGGGTCAATTGCTGGCAAATGGAATGAGATTAATTTCAGATATCTGGCCATCACGGCCACGTTGGATGGAAAGGTCATTTCCGTGCTGTCCAGCTCTATAGAGGGGTCATAACCTGTGTCCACATCCCCCCCTCCACCCTGCCACTCGTTGTGTGGCTCAGAGCCCGGGAATATCGTTGAGTTACCCAGACCCTGACAATTTCCACATAGCTCTGGGAATTTCTCACAAAGGGTAAAAAATTAGGTCTGCAGATGCTGAAGATCACAGTTGAAAATGCGTTGCTGGTTAAAGCACAGCAGGTCAGGCAGCATCCAAGGAATAGGAAATTCGACGTTCCTGATGAAGGGCTTATGCCCGAAACGTCGAATTTCCTATTCCTTGGATGCTGCCTGACCTGCTGTGCTTTAACCAGCAACGCATTTTCAACTGAATTTCTCACAAACACCACTCGGATTGTCAGCCGCCGTCAGAAACTTTAGTTGTCCTTTTTGTCCAACCTTCAGCACTGGACAAGCATTCTCCGTTCCCGTTGTGGGACCGTGTTCAAATAGCGACCAAAATCAGCGACTGGCGAAAATAGCCTCTTTATTCAGCAACCGCAAGTTGTACAAGTTTGAGGTGGCGATGGAAACCTGAAATACCGTCCTTACAGCAGCCTCTTTACACACAGTTCTTACAGAGATTAACACTCCATCACTATGGTGTCCCATTGTTTTATCTATTGTACACAAACGCTGGCTGCTACTCCCGATAGGATTGAGATTGTCTGAGTGGTCTGCTTGCAGAACTAAGGGGTGACAGGCCTTTTAAGTCAGCAAATGTTAGTAAAATTACTAGGCCTGTGTGCTCTAAATGAGTTAGCCATTGTACCTGCACTGAATAAAAGAATAAATGGAATTAAACTGTTTGCCGCAGCTGGGTTGGGAGAGTTGTTTAGTATTTGCCAGTGAGAGTTTCATTCATTCCTGCAATTTCATGGAAGCGCAGTCTCGATGGTCAGCTTCTTAAAGGGGACAGTGGCTGCGAGTCAGGGAAACTGTTTGATGTATTTTTTAGATTAGATTACTTACAGTGTGGAAACAGGCCCTTCGGCCCAACAAGTCCACACCGACCCGCCGAAGCGCAACCCACCCATACCCCTACATTTACCCCCTACCTAAGACTACGGGCAATTTAGCATGGCCAATTCACCTGACCCGCACATCTTTGGACTGTGGGAGGAAACCGGAGCACCCGGAGGAAACCCACGCAGACACGGGGAGAATGTGCAAACTCCACACAGTCAGTCGCCTGAGGCGGGAATTGAACCTGGGAATTGGCCCACTGCGCCACTGTGCTGTCCACTGTGCCACCATGCCACCCACAGATGTTTCATAGATGTTTTGCTCTTCCTGGGAGCAGAAGAAATCTTGCACTTGTGAGAGAGCAACTGAGTGAGTGTGGACATTTGGGATTTTGGTGGAAAGAGCTGAAATAATGCAGGCAGTAGCACAGCAATTAGGGTTAGAAAGTTAGCCAAAAATGCAAAAACAGATAGGAAAGTTTCTTCAGCTTTCTTTTAAAAAGTTAACAAAATAAGTGTTGGTTCTATAGAAAATGAGTCTGGGGATTCAATAACGGAGGATAAAGAGATGGCAGATGAATTTGAAAAGAGCTTGAATCTGCTTTCACTAGAGAGGATACAAGTAACATCCTCGAACTAGCTGTAAATCAGGAATTGAAAGGGAGGAAGGAACTGAAGAAAATTACAATTACCAGGGAAGTAGTACTGAGTAAACTGTTGGAACTACGGTTTGACAACTTCCGGGTACCTGAAGGATTTCATCCAAGACTTAACGAAACACTAACCAGTGAAATAGTTAATGCATTGGTTTCAATTTTCCACAACGCCATTAGTTTCAGGGAAGGTTTCTTTAAATTGTGTAAACTCTTTTCTTCAAAGAGGGAGACAGAGAATGGGAAACTGCAGACCATTTACCTTAACATATGCCATAGGGATAATGTCGAAAGCTATAATTAAAGATGTTATGACAGGGCACTTGTATAAGTTCAAGGTAATCAGGCAGTGTGAATGTATTTTTGTCAATGGGAAATAATGTTGTAATAATGTTTTGAAGAACTGCCTCTTCCCAATGCGACTGAGCTAATGAATCTCCAGTGCCAACAGAGAATGGTATCCCTTTCCCCAGTCCCCACATTTCCACGACTTCTCCGCAGTTGTTGTGTCCTTTTGGCTCTTTGTTTCTGATGAGCAAGTGACAATGTGATCACACTCAGGAAACGTGCACAGTTACTCTCTGCTGCGAATAGTGTAACGTTTCTTCAATCTGTGTAACTGGTTACAGCTCCTTCCCACAGTCAGCTCACTGGGGCACACACTCTCTCAACATTGGGAAAAGATGTACAAAAGTTGAGCAGCGAGACAAAATGCAAATGCAATAAAATCTCGAGCCACAATGAAGATTGAGCTTCACCCAGATTGCAAATTCTTTCCTCTGTCCAATATCTGTGAGTGCGGTATTTTCTTTTCTCACCCCCTTTTCCAATTCTTTTTCATTCTGGAGTTCAACTGTTGACTTGCAGCAACTGAAAGGAAAGGGAGTGAATCCGGGAGGGGAAAGACTCTGGAAATGTTAGTCCAGGTCTGTGTTGTAAGAGGAAAAATAGACAGGCAGGAGGCTGCAAGAACACAGCAAGCCAGGCAACATCAGGAGGTGGAGAAGTCGACATCTTGGGTGTAACCTTTGTTCATAACTGGGGGTGGATGTAGGGAGAGATACAGAGAAAGGGTGTGCTGGGGACACGATGGTGAAGTAGGGATAGGTGAAGACAGGTGGAGGGTACGACCTGATGGGTCAATGGGATGAAGGAATCTGGTTGCTGGCAGAGAGGAGTGGAAAGGAAGGGTCAAGGCCGAGAAGGGAATTGGGGGATGGGAAATGAAGTTATTTGAAAATGGGGAACTCTATGTTGAGTCCGCTGGGCTGTAGGCTGCCCAGGTGGAAGATGGGGTGTTGTTCCTCCAAGTTGCAGTTGTTGTGACAATGGAAGAGGCCAAAGATGGTCCTGTCAGAAAGGGAGTAGGAAGGGGAATTAAAATGGATGGTGACTAGGGAGGTATGAGCTGAAAGTGTGTTGCTGGAAAAGCGCAGCAGGTCAGGCAGCATCCAAGGAGCAGGAGAGTCGACGTTTCGGGCACGATCCCTTCATCAGGAATGATGTGTGGATGTACAAAGGGGTCTCAGTGTCCTCCTACACAGTCACTGCCAGTTGTCAGACAGGTGCAGCAAGCAATCAGCAAGGCAAGTGATATATTAGCAAGAGGAATTGAGGTCAGAAGTGGGGATGTCTTCCTGCAGTTAGGGGGTCATTGAATATATCCAAGGCTGCATTCATCTGATTTTTGAACATCAAATAAGTGAACGTTTATGGGGAAAGGCAAGAAAATGATTTTAAGACCAGTATAGGACAGTTACAGAGTCATACAGCACAGAAACAGACCCTTCAGACCAACTAGTCCACGCTGAATATATTCACAAACTAAACTAGTCACAGCTGCCTGTGTTTGGCCCATGCCCCTCCAAACCTTTCCTATTCATGTACTTATCCAAATGCCTTTTAAACATTGTTACTGTACCTGCACCCACCACTTCCTCTGGATATTCATCCACACACAAACTACTCTCTGTGTATAAAACAAAAGGTACCCTTCATGCCTTTTTAAAATCTTTCTCCTCTCACCTTCAAGTTTGCTGCCTTATCTTGAAACCCCCACCTTAGGGAAAGGATATCCGGCGGTCACCTCATCTATGTCTCTTGTGATGTTATAAACTTCTGTAAGGTTCTGTAAGGTTCTCAGCCTCCTATGTTCCAGTGGAAATGTCCCAGCCTGTCCACATAGATGTTGGCAGATTCATATCCAGTTATAATTTGGTGAATGCTGGTGCAGGCTTGAAAGACCAAATAGATTACTCTGCTTCCAATTCTCACAGTCTGTGTCCAGGACAGCAAGAGACCATAGGACATAGGAGCAGAAATTAGGCCATTCAGCCCTTCGGGCCTGTACTACCATTTAATAATGGCTAATAGGTTTCTCAACCCCATTCTCTCACTTTGTCCCCGTAACCCTCTATCCCCTTGATACTCAAAGTCTCCATCTCAGTCTTAAATATCCTCAATGACCAGGCCTCCACAGCCTTCTGTGGCAGTGAATTCCATAGATTCATCACTCACCTCCATTCTGAAAGGTCTTCCCTTTACTCTAAGGATGTGCCCACTGGTTCTAGTCTCTCCAACCAATGGAAACATCTTCCCAACGTCCACTCTGTTCAGGCTGCTCAGGATTCAGTATTGTTTATGTTTCAATTAGAACATCCCTCTCCCCCCCAAAGTGTGGGCCTGTTAACCAGCATGAACCAGACCCTTCAGGTTGTGGTACAGGAAGGATTAGGTTGAGCAAACTGAGAATGGAGGGAGAGTATGTGGGATGGAGATTTTCAAATTCTAGGGAACAAGAGAGGAGAAATAGAATTGATTGGATAGGCTGAAGGGCCAAGGAGTGGCAGATGAAAATGCGTGGTTTGCATTTTGGTCAAGCAATGCAGGAAAGACTGACACACTTCAGAGGAGTGTTGCAGAACAAAGAGACCTTGGAGTGCAAGTTCATAGTTCGTTGAAAGTGGAGTCACTGGTAGACAGGATAGTGAAGAAGGCATTTGGTATGCTTTCCTTTATTGGTCAGAGCATTGAGTATAGGAGTTGGGAGGTCATGTTGCAGCTGTACATGCCATGTTTGGAAGACTGCATTTGTTTCTGGTCTCCCTGTTATTGGAAAGATATTATGTAACTTTGAAAGGGGTCAGAAAAGATTGACAAGGCTGTTGCCAGAGTTGGAGGGTTTAAACTACAGGGAGAGGCTGAATACACCGGGGATATTTTCCTTGGAGCATCGGAGGCTGAGGGGTGACCATGTCGACATTCATAAGGGGCATGGATAGGGTGAATACCCAAGGTCTTTACCCAGTGTAAGCGAGTCCAAAACTAGAGGGGCATATGTTTGAGGTGAGAGGGGAATTTTAAAATTCTTCTGTTTGGGTACATGAATAGAAAGGATTTAGAGGGATATGGACCACATGCAGGCAAATTGGAATAGATTAATTTAGGATACCTGTTTGGCACAGACAAGTTGGACCGAAGGGTCTGTTTCCATGCTGTATGACTTTAATCGTCTTCTGTGAAAGCAGAAATCTGATGGTGAAGACTGGAATTACAGGATGTTTTGCCCTTCCTGGGAGCAGAAATGTTTGACTGAAGTGTGTTGGTGTTAATGTCTTGATGTTCCATTTTGTTCCCACCTTCCTGGGGATGGTAACCAGGTTGTTCATCAAGAAGCTGCATTACACCCTGAATTGACAAATCTTTTTTGCTGAGTGAGGCAATACTTCCTTCAGGTTACGCTGTACCAAGGATCCAGTTACAAAAGGACAACTTGGTGGTGACAAACAGTAAAGAAGGTGAGGTGGGATGGGTGGAGAGTGTGTGTGCTTTGAACTGTTTAAAAAGCAGTTCCTTTTTCTACACTTTTTTGCTGGGGGCGGGGTTCTGAAGGTGTAACAAAGCTGGGTCACAATAAAGATTACCTGAACTTACTACCGGGCTCAGATTCTCATCGAAAGCTTTGAGCTCCAAGAGTTTTTAGTTTTAAAGCTGCTCATTTCTTTCAGCCTCCTGCACTAAGTTTCCAATGTCGCGTATCAAATGGAGCAGTGAATGAGTAGCTAGTATCTTGAAAAATTGGGAATTTTTCAGGAGTGCAGACTGAGTCATTTCATTGGCATTGTAAAGTGTAATGGCAGCACCGGGAGGTGTGGGCTGTGTTCACGAGTTACAATATGGAGCAGCCGGTATTGGAGTGGGGTGGATAGAGTTAAAGATCTCACATCACCAGGTTATAGTCCAACAGGTTTATTTGGAAGCACTCACTTTTGGAGTGCATCTCCTTCATCGGGTAGCTGTGGACCAGGGTAATGAGGCACAGATTTCATAGCAAAAGATCACAGTGTCATGCAACTGATAGGAGATATTGAACAAGCCTAGATTGCTGTTACCTCTTTCATCTTTTAGAATGGGTTGCAGGTTTTGGTTCATTAATATAAATCTTTTAAACCACATTCTCGAGATGACTTAAGGTGTTATAAAAAATAGGTGACATCTCAGTTCAGACAATGCTTTAAAGGTGTGAGGTTCGAGTCTATCAGTATCCCAATCTTGAATCAGACTGGTTCTATTTCCAAAGTAGGAATTTATAAAATATTACATGGATTGCCTGCCTGCAGTTTACGTGCTCTTTGAGCAAAATTGAATGTATCTGCAAGAGTAATCCTGCCGATACAAATTCACCCCAAAGAGTTATGTCTGTGCATTCATGAGAGAATGTGAGTGTGTGCATGTAAGATTGTGTGCGTGCAGGTAAATTGTGAGTGTGATGGAGTATAAGCCTGTGAATGTGTTGGGGGGAGTATGTCTGTGTGTCTGAGAGAGAGCACGTGTGTATGGAGGTATGGATAAAAGCAAGGGCTTGCATTTTGTGAAAACCAGGAAGGGCAGGACATGTACAGTTAATGGTAGGGCCCTGGGTTATGTTGTAAAACAGAGAGACATGGGGTGGGGCGGAGGAGGGATTAGGTACTTTTTTAGAGAGGCTGGGACTTTTTCACTGGAGTGAAGGAGGCTGAGGGGTGACCTCATTGAGATTTATAAAATCATGAGGAGTGGCGGTAAGGTGAATAGCAAAGGGTTCTTCCTTAGCATAAAACTAGGGGTTATTAAAAATGAGCTCGAGGCTGGGTGACATATTTCCTTAAGGTGAGAGGAGAGAGATTTAAAAGGAACCTGACAGGTAATGGTTTGACAGAGAATGGTTTGCACGTGGACTGAACTTGCTGAGGAACTGGTAGATGCAGGTACAGTTACAACCTTTAAAGACATTTGGGTGGGTACATGAATGGAAAGGTTTAGAGGGATATGGGCCAAATGCAGGCGAGTGGGACTAGTTTAGTTTCGGAATCCTGCTCGGCATGGGTGAGTTGTTTCTGTGTTGTATACCTCTATGAACCAAAAGTGACCTCATTGAAATCAGTAGAATTCTGAAAGGGGCTTGACAGGATAGATACAGATAAAATGCTCCTTTGGTTAGGGGTGTGGTTAGGGAGTCATAGAATCCCGAAAATGTGGAAGTAGGCCATTCAGCCCATCCATTCCACACTGGCCCTCTGAAGAACATCCCACCCATACCTACCCCCTTACTCTATATTTCCCATGGATAATCCACCCTAATTTGCACATCCCTGGGCACTATAGGTAATTTAGCACAGCCAATCCACCCTAATTTGCACCCTAATCTATAAATTACCTTCTCAAGAGTATAATTTAAATGCAGAGCTTTTCTAAGAAAAATGTCAGTCTGACTCAACATTGGGACCCAGACAGAATTCACACTGTTATTAGAAAAACTCTGCATTTAAATGACATTCTTGAGAAGGTAATTAAAAACAAGTTCAGGGATTAACATATCACAGAGCAGAAACCCATTCTAAAAGATGGAAGATTTAATCTAAAATTGTTTAATGTATCACATTTTCATGACACTGGACTGTTTTTGCTACAAATTCCGGGATCACGATCTAATTCTCCACAACCACCTGATGAAGGAGCGGCGCTCCGAAAGCTAGTGCTTCCAAATAAACCTGTTGGATTCCAATCTGGTGTTGTGTGATTTTTAACTTTGTCCATGGGAAACTCATGAGTTGTGGGCTGGTAACAGTTGTTATTTTGTGATCCTGATGAAGGACTTTTGCCCGAAACGTTGCTTTCTCTACACTTTGGATGCTACCTGAACTGCTGTGCTTTTCCAGCACCACTAATCCAGAATCTGGTTTCCAGCATCTGCAGTCATTGTTTTTACCATTTTGTGATCCTGCACTCAGATGAGACTGGATATTGCTTTTTAATGGATCATAACTGAAACAACAATGGAACACCTTAAATTCAAGGAATTTTGATGGGCAAATCGAACCCTGAAGAGATAATATTCTTACATTAATAACGCTGGGTGACCCAAATTAGACATTTTATTGATAGTTCCAATATCATATTCCTGCTGGATTCTTTTCAGGGCAAACAATTTCAGATGGGAGAAATTCTATATCCTGGGGAGGCAGTGAAATAAAAAACAGTTGTTTAAAGCATTTTAACTGTAGACCCACGAGCTCTTGTCCATTAAATCTCTTTATTTGCAGAAATAGCCCGTGAAAAGGTCCATGTCCCTTTAAAATGCAGATTGCCTCTTTTAGATATGAGGCCGTTCCGTTAGATGTCGGAATATCTGTTTAAATGGAGCCGTGAGCTTTCCCAATGTAGACAGGGCTCCTCGAAACGTGGCAGTGTCCCCCCTGCAGCTGCAGAGCGAGACAGGAGAGTTTGTTTTTGTGAATGAGCAGTTGTAGCGCGAGGTGGCTGTTGCTTGGTGACGGTGAGGCTCCCACGGCCCCGCCCATCCCCCCGTGCAGACGTCACGCGGGGGTGAAGGCGGTTGGGAGGAGAAGTCGCTCGAGCGGGGAAGCGGCGGCCGTTAGGAAAATGGCGCCGTGCGGCCCGGGGCAGACCCCCGTCACTGGTCACCGCCGCCTTCCTGGCGCAGCTGCTGTGTCACGGCCACACCGGCCGGCTGTACAGCAGGCAGGAGCCGGTGACCATTCTGGAGGCGGATGGGGTTAAGGGCCTGTTTGGGAACTGGTCGGCCGCCTGGGTGGTGGAGTTCTACTGGTCGTGGGGCGGCCCCTGTGTTAACTATGGGGCCACCTGGAAGGTACTGGGCCCGGGAGGTGAAAGGTGAGGCAGGTTGTGGGGGGGACGGAGGGGAAGGAATGTGGGGCCTGTCCTGTCATAGTCACATTTTACACTCACTTTCCATCTGCTTTTACTGGCGCTTGTGCTGTTTACCCCTCACTGTTTTTTAATCCTTGTGCTGTTTACCCTTTGCTGTTACTTGTACAATTGCTGAGGGTAGTGTGTAAATACTAGTGAAGGATACTATGCACCAGCATGTATGTGTTCCTCAGTTATTGAAGGGGCAGGACCTGTTGAGAATGGTTAGTAAAGTATGTGGTGCACTAAGCCTTGTTAACATGGAGATAGTTTGGTATTTGGAAAAATATACTTTTTATTATTTAGAATCATAAAGATGTACAGCACATGAACACACCCATTTGGTCCAACCTGTCCATGCCAACCAGATATCCTAAATTAATCTAGTCCCATTTGTCAGCACTTGGTTCATATACCCATCCTGATGCCTTTTAAATGCTGTAATTATACGGCCTCCACTACTTCCTCTCGCAGCTCATTCCATACGTGCACCATCCTCTGCATGGAAAAGTTGCCCCTTAGGTACCTTTAATATCTTTCTGCTCTCACCCTAAACCTATGCCCTGTAGTTGTGAACCTCACCCCTATTCTGGGGAAAAGACATTAAAAAAAATGTTGAGCAGCCAGACAAAAGCGATAAAATGTTGAGCCACATGGGGAAAAAGAACCGTGGCTCTACCCTTGATTTCTCCTCTTGGCATTTGAACATTTAATATCTGTCAATAACACCAGCATCGCCGCAGAGCACATTGTGTCTGCTCCTCGGTGTGAACAACAGCGCACCTGCTCGCTGGTGTCACCAGTACATTGTCCATGCTCCTCGCTGTCGGCAGAAAAGGAGACATCGCTTATCTCTGTTCCTAAAGGTCTTCCCTTTATTCTTAAAGCTGTGTCCTCTGGTCCTAGTCTCTCCTACCAATGGAAACATCTTCCCAATGTCATTGCACTGTGGGGATGAAGCCCTAGCCTGTCCAGTAATTTCTGGTGGGTGAGACGAGGCCTCAAGGTTAGAGGGAGTAGCTTTCAGACAGAGATGAGGAGGAACTGCTTTTCCCAGAGGGTCGTGAATCTATGGAATAGTCTAGATTAGAGTGGTGCTGGAAAAGCTAGGCAGGTCAGGCAGCATCAGGAGAGCAGGAAAATCGATGTTTCGGGCAAAAGCCCTTCATCAAAATCTAGGGAATACACTGGCTAAGGAAGCAATAGAGGCAGCTTCATTAAGTATATTCAAGATACAGTTGGGTGGGATTTGGGCTGGTTGGGGAGTTAAGGGGTTCCTTGTGACAGTGCAGGGAGGAGAAGATGAAACGATGGATAGATCAGCCATGATCTTAATGAATGACGGAGCAGGCTCACTTGTAGCAACTGGAGTGAATCCAGCGAGGGAGCAGATTTTGGGACCTCAGGTATGTGTCTTGGTTACCTGGGTGAGGAGAGACAGAAGTTCAGGTTGGGAATTTTTTCCATAGCTTGCCAGAGTCTGAGGAGTGACCTTATACACTTTTATATCATCATGAGGGGCATGGATAGGGTAAATAAACATGGTATTTTCCTTTGGCTGGGGCAGTCCAGAAGTAGAGGGTAATAAGCTTAGGATCGAGCGTGTGGTGCAGCAGCAAGTCAGGCAGCATCCGAGGAGCAGGAAAATTGACGTTTCAGGGAAACTCCCTTCAGGGAAGTGTGTGTGTGTGTTTGTGCGCTGTGAGTGTGTTTTTGCATGTGTGCCTGCTTGATAAAGTGTGATTGTGATGGAGTATGAGTCTGCGAGAGGGTGAGAGTTTTGAGGGGGTGGTGTGTGTGTATGTCTGAGAGAGAGCGTGTGTGTATGAGAGAGGAATGGATATAAGTGAGGGGTTGCATTTGCTAAAATAAAGGAGGGCAAGAGTTGAACAGGTAATGGTAGGGCCCTGGGTCATGTTGTAGAACAGAGACATGGAGGTGTTCAGGTTCATTGTTCTTGAAAGTTACATCACTGGTAGAGGGGGGTGAAGAAGGTGTTCAGCACACTTGCCTTCATGGTTCACATGCTGAGTTCAGGAGTTGGGACATCATGTTGGAGATGCACACAGAAAGTACGTTACTCAGAGGGTGATAGGTGCCTGGAACGCATTGCCAGCAGAGGTAGGGACGGTAGATTCATTCAAGGTGCATCCAAGCAGTAGGACAGTCGAAGTTTCGGGCACAAGCCCTTCATCAGGAATGATGCGTGGATGTTCAGAGGGGCATCAGTGTCCTTCTGTGCCAGTTGTCAGACAGGTGCAGCAGGCAATGAGCAAGGCAAGTGGTGTGTTAGCAAGAGGAATGGAGTTCAGAGATGGGAATGTCATCCTGCAGTTAGGGGGTCATTTGAATAAATTCAAGGTTGAGTTAATCTGATTTTTGAACAAGAAAGAAGTGAATGTTTATTGCGGAAGGCAAGAAAATGGTTTTAAGCCCAGTTTAGAACAGTTCCAGAGTCAGACAACACAGAAACAGACCCTTCAGTCCAACTAAACCGTGCTGTGTTCACAAACTAAACTAGTCCCACCTGTGTGTATTTGGCCCATATCCCTCTGAACCTTTCCTATTCACGTACTTATCCAAATGTCTTTTAAACCTTGTTACTGTACCTACATCCACCACTGTGTCTGGACATTGATTCCACACACAAACTACTCTCAAAAAAAAGGCGCTACTCCAGTCTTTTGAAAATCTTTCTTCACTCACCTTCCTCATTTGCTCCCTAATCTTGAAACCCCCATCCTAGGGAAAGGACACCTGCGGTTCACCTCATCTACCCTCCATGATTTTATGAGCCTCCTTTTAAGGTCACATCTCAACCTCATGTGTTCCAGTGAAAAAAGTCCCAGCCTATCCACCCAGCTGTAGGTATATTCATATCCAGTTATGAATTGTTCAATGCTGGTGCTGACTTGAAAGACCGAATGGCCTAGTCTTGCTCCCAACTCTCTCACTCTGTGTCCAGGACAGCAAGAGGCCCTAAGTCAGAGGAGCAGAAATTAGGCCATTCAGTCCATCAGGTCTAATCACCCCATTCAATCGTGGCTGCTAGGTTTCTCAACCCCATTCTCCTTTAACCCTTGATACTCAAGAACCTATCTGTCTCAGTTTTAAATATCCCCAGTGACCTGGCCTCCACAGCCTTCTATGGAAATAGATTCCACAGATTCACCGCTCTCTGGCTGAAGAAGTTTCTCCTTTCTAAAAGGACTTCCCTTTACTCGAAGCGCTGCCCTCTGGTCTGAGTCTGTCCTACCAATGGAAACATCTTCGCAACATCCACTCTGTCTGGGCTGTTCAGGATTATGTATGTTTCAATTAGACCCCCCCCCTGAGTGTGGGTCTTTTAATCAGCATGAACCAGACCATTCAGGATGAGGTACAGCAGGGATTGGGGTCAGCAAAATGAGAATGTAGGGAGAGTGTGTGGATTGGAGATTTTCAGCTTGGGAATGAGAGAGAAAAGAGGGTTTGCTATAACTTAGAATTGATCGGATGGGCCAAAGTGTGGTAGATGGAATTAAATTTTGAGAAATGTGAGTTGTTGCATTTTGGTCAAGCAATTCAGGCAGGACTGACAGAGATAAGGGGAGTGTTGCAGAACAAAGAGACATTGGAGTGCAGGTTCCATAGTTCCTTGAAAGTGGAGTCTCAGGTAGACAGGATAATGAATGAGGCATTTGGTAGGATGGCCTTTATTGGTCAGAGCATTGAGTAGATGAGTTGGGAGGTCATGTTGTGGCTGTCCAGGATGTTGGTTAAGCCAATTTTGGAATACTGCGTTCAGTTCTGGTCTCCCTACTGTAGGAAAGATGTTATGAAACTTTGAAAGGGGTCAGAAAAGATTTGAGCTATAGGGAGAGGCTGAATAGGCCAGGGATATTTTCCATGGAGCATCAGAGGCTGAGGGGTAAACTTATACACCTTTGTAATGGGCATGGATGGGGGGGGGGGAAACCTAAGGTCTTTTCCCCAGGGTAGGGGAGTCCAAGAAAACTAGAAGGCATATGTTTGAGGTGAGAGCAGAATGATTTAACAGGGGTCTGAGGGGCAATCTTTTCACATAGAGGGTGGTGCATGTATGGCACGAACTGCCAGAGGAAGTGGTGGAGACTGGTACAATTACAACATTTAAAAGGCGTATGGATGTCGGTCTGTTCTCAGCTCTGCTGGATTTGTGTTGAAGCTTTGGCCCCCCCCAACTGTCTTTACACCATCTGGGACAATAAAACATTCAGTCAATCAAGTCCCAATGCACAATCTCCCAGCCTGTGAACCATCCAGGCACAGTGTAGTCACAGCAGGGAATCAAACAAGAAAAATGAAACAACATTAGAAATAAATAGGTGCTCGCACAAACTCATTATTTTTTTTTACTTCCCAAAATCAGACCTCCACCCCTCTCAGCAGTATTCCAATGCTGTGAAAGATATTAACTTTCAGGTGGAGTTATCCAAAATTCAGAGAGATGTCAGTCTTGACGTTTTTGCTTTTCTGCCCCTGGAAGATCCTGAATCAGCACCTTCAGGGGAATTAGTTAGATCAGAGTGAGAACAGAGGGGGAGAGAGAGTGGGATGGTGCTTTCAATTTTGTGAAATAACAAAAGAAAAGAACTTTCTGCAGAAAGTAGAATTGCTTGTTCAGAATTTCTACCCTGCACTGACAGTGATGACTTTTGTAATCTCTTTTTACATTTCAGGATCTGAAGATGGAAGTTTCAAAATCAACAGACGAAGGCCTAATGCCCAAAACGTTGACTCTCCTGCTCCTCGGATGCTGCCTGACCTGCTGTGCTTTTCCAGCGCCGCATTTTCTGACTCTGACTCTCCAGCGTCTGCAGTCCTTACTTTGACCTCCATGTCTGACAGTCATTCAATCCAATCCATCGGGACCGCAACAGTTTGCAACTATGATTCTGTGAGGAGCAAAGCTGTTTGGTTCCTGTTTGGGTACGTTTTCAGCATCAGTGGGACTGGATGAGAGACCCTACCATTGCAGTGCACTGAGTGAGGAGCGTGCAACAGCTCTACGGTTTGGAAAGAGGAATTCACGGTGGAGAGAAGCTCCACATGCGTTTGTGCGGCTGAAGCTTCGGCCATGGAGAAACCCGAGGAATCCCGCCCCGTGGAGAAACCATGGAAGTGTGACGACTGTGGGAAAGGCTTGTTTCCCGTCTGCCCTGGAGACTCATTGGCGCAGTCACACTGGGGAGAGGCCGTTCCCCTGCCCTGACTGCAGGAAGGACTTCAGCGATTCCTCCAACCTCCAGACCCACCAGTGGATCCACATGGGGGAGAGGCCCTTAAGCTGCCCCGAGTGCGGGAAGGCCTTTACCCAGGCCGCCTCCTTGCTGACCTACCAGCGGGATCACGTGGCATTGCAGGAGGATTGAAAGAAAGACGGCCGAGTGCCTTTACCAACTGGACTATCAACCCAGTTCCAGTGGCTCCCGAGTTCGATTCCCACAACAGATGGCGGAATTGGAATTTGGTCAGAAATCTGGAGTTCAGAATCTAACGGTGAAACTATTGTCGGTGGGGTGGGGGTGGAAAAAAAAACCCTTCTGATTCACTCAGTTCTTTTTTAGGGAAGACTTGAGCAGTTATTAGAGCAGTCGTCCCAGCTGCATCCTTTACCCGCTCTGGCCGACACGTGACTCCAGACCCACAATAGTCTGGTTGACTCTATGCTGCTCATCCAACTTACTTGGATACAGGTTGAAATTGCTGAGTGAGGCAATACTTCCTCCAGGTTAAGGCGATATCAAGGATCCAATTACAAAGGGACAACTCAGTGGTGACCAATAATGAAGAAAGTGAGGAGTTGCACTTTGACCTTGAGCTTTTTTTAAAAAATTGCTACTTTTTCTACACCTTTCTGCTGGGAGATTCTGAAGCTGTAACAAAGTTGGGTCACAATAAAGATTACCTGAACTTCACACTGAGCTCATACTCTCAATGAGAGCTTTAAACTGCAACAGGTTTTTGGTTTAAAACTGCTGATTTCTTACAGGAGAAAGTTAGAACTGCAGATGCTGGAGATCAGGGTCAAGATTAGAGTGGTGCTGGCAAAGTACTGCAGGTCAGGCAGCATCCGAGGAGCAGGAAAATCGACATTTCGGGTTTGCTCCAGACTCCACCCTCCTTACTGTGTCAACCATCTGTGAGTAGGGTACTCTCTTCACAACTCCTTTTCCATTTATTTCATTCTGGGCTTCAATTTATGACTTGCAGCAACTGAAAGGAAAGAGAATGAATCCATGGAATGGACAGAATTGGGAAAAGTTTGTTTATAACAGAGTGTTTCATGTATTGAGTGAATGTAAAGAGGAAGTGGTGGATGCATGTTCAGATGCAACGTTTAAAATTCATGTGGATAAGTACATGAATAGGGAAGGTGTGGATGTATATGGGCCAAACACTGGCAAGTGGCACTAGTTTAGTTTGAGAACATAGTCAGCATGGAATAGTTGGACTGAAGGGTCTGTTTCTGTGCTGTCTGACCATAACTGTTCTGTCGTGGTCTTAAAACCATTTTCTTGCCTTCCACTTTAAAAATGTCTACTCTTCCTGTATCCAAAACATAAACCACAAAAAAAACACACCTCATCCACACAACATAAAAATCCACACTTTGTTGTTCAAAAATCAGATGAACTCAGCCTTGAATAAATTCAATGACTCCCTAACTGCAGGAAGACATCCCCATTTCTAATCTCAGTTCAGCCTGCTAATATACCGCTTGCCTTGCTGCACCTGTCTGACAACTGGCATTGACTGATGTAGAAGGATGCCTCTAATCAAAGCACTGATCACAGGGTGGTCTGGTTTCAGGACCTGATTTCTCTATCCTCTGTTGATCTCCCTGTTCCCACAGACTAAGATGTCGGTCTGTTCTCAGCTCTGCTAGATTTCTGCTAAAGCTTTGACCCCGCCTTTTATAACTTCTGGAACGATAAAATATTCAATCAAGACCCAAGCCACAATCTCCCAGCCTGTCAACTATCCTAATACAAGGTGTAGTCATAGCAGGGAATCAAACAAGAAAAATAAAACAAAATCGTAAATAAATAGATACACGTGCTTAATGTTTGTTCATGAGGAAGTAAACCAGAAATAGGGGTCTCCCAGGAATCTTCCAATGCCCTACTTGAGGAATTCTGTCACCCTTACACCTATGAGGATCCAGCTATGAATTACAACAACATTTACACCAACAGAAATAAAGCAACGGTTATCAAATAAAGATAAACAGCATGGAAATAGACTGTTTCTCTATCTCGTGCACACACGAGATAGATCATCCATGGGGGTGGGTTTGTATTTGCAGCATGATGTTTGCAAATACATTCAACTTTGCAAGGTTTGTAGCTCAGGTTGAGGATTAGGGTGTAGGTTTGCTCGCTGAGCTGTAGGTTTGATATCCAGACGTTTCATTACCTGGTTCGGGAACATCATCAGTGGCGACCTCCAACTGAAGCGAAGCTGTTGTCTCCTGCTTTCGATTTATATGTTTGGCCTGGATGGGGTTCCTGGGGTTTGTGGTGATGTCATTTCCTGTTCATTTTCTGAGGGGTTGATAGATGGTATCTAGATCTATGTGTTTGTTTATGGTGTTGTGATTGGAGTGCCAGGCCTCTAGGAATTCTCTGGCATGTCTTTGCTTAGCCTGTCCCAGGATAGATGTTGTCCCAGTCGAAGTGGTGTTTTCTTTCATCCGTATGTTGGGCGACAAGGGATAGAAGATCGTGTCTTTTTCTGGCTAGCTGGTGTGCGTGTATCCTGGTGGCTAACTTTCTTCCTGTTTGTCCTACGTAGTGTTTGTGGCAGTCCTTGCAAACCCCCGGAGTATGGGTCTGGGTGATATACGCGTCGGCAGGTCGGTGTGGACTTGTTGGGCTGAAGGGCCTGTTTCCACACTAAGTAATCTAATCTAATCTAAAAAGATTTACAAGGATGTCGCCAAGACTGGAGGATTTGAGCTATAGGGAGAGACAGAACAGGCTGGGGCTATTTTCCCTGGAGCGTCAGAGGCTGAGGGGTGACCTTATAGAGGTTTATAAAATCATGAGGGGCATGGATAGGATAGACAGACAAAGTCTTTTCTATGGGATGGGAGAGTCCAGAACTACAGGGCATAGGTTTAGGGTGAGAGGGGAAAGATATGAAAGAGACCTAAGGGGCAACCTTCTCATTTAGAGGGTGGTACGTGTATGGAATGAGCTGCCAGAGGAAGTGGTGGAGGCTGATACAATTGCAACATTTAAAAGGCAACTGGGGGGATATGGGCCCCGTGCTGGCAGGTGGGACTAGATTGGGTTGGGATATCTGGTTGGCATATACGAGTTGTCCAGGTTCAGGTGGATTGACAGTACTGAAATACCCATAGTGCCCAGGGATGTGCAGGTTAGGTGCATTAGTCAGGGGAAAATGTTGAGCAATGGGGTAGGGGAATTGCATGGTGGGTTACCCTTTGGAGGATCGGTGTGTAGTCTTTGGGTCGAGTGGCCTGCTTCTACACTGTGGGGAGTCTCTGAAGGGGAAGGGATTTTTGTAAACTGTGCAAGGCAACGCAGGCGTAGTGCGGGGGCCTGCTGTTGGCCTTGCCCTGCCCCGTGCACCTCCCCCTGTTGTTGAGCTGTCTAATACACAGCTATTCTTTCTCTGCCCTTTTGCTGGGGGCATCTGCAGCTGTAACAATGTTGGGCCACAATAAAGGTAACCAGAACGTACTGCTGGGCTCAGGCTCTCATTGAAAGCTCCAAGCGGTTTTTGTTTTAAAGCTGCTCATTTCTTGCAGCCTCCTGCACTAAGTTTCCAAAGTCGTGTATCAGATGGAGCAGTGAATGAGTAGCTGGTTTCGTTAGAAATTATAAACTTTTCAGGAGTGCAGGCACTGCATCATTTCATCGGCAGTTTACTGGCAGCACCGGGAGGTATGGGCTGTGTTCATTAGAAAGGAGGTGGAGGTGCTGCTGTTGGACTAGGTGGGACAAGGTTGAAAAATCACAACAGTGGGTTATAGTCCAACAGATTTATTTGGAAGCACTAGCTTTCAGTGCGCTGCTCCTTCATCGGGTAGCTGTGGAGCAGGATCAGAAGACGCAGAGTTAAGAGCAAAAGGTCACAGTGTCATGCAACTGATATGATATATTGACAAATGTAGATTGATGTTAAACATTCAGCACACTTACCTTAATTGTTCACACCATTGAACAAAGGAGTTGGGACATCATGTTGAAGGTGTACAGGATGTTGGTGAAGTCACTTGTAGAGTACTGAGAAGGCTTCTGGTGGCCCTGTAATAGGAAGAATACTATTACAGAGAGTCCAGTAAAGATTTACCAGGATGTTGCCAGGACTGGAGGGTTTGAGTTATAAGGAGAAGCTGAAACTGTCTTCACTGGAGCACAGGAGGTTGAGGGGTGACCTCATTGAGATTGATATGATCATGAGGGTTCTAAGTAACATGAACATCAAATAGCGAGGAGCCTGCACGGTTATGTCAAGTGAGTGGGGGAGAAATTGTGGCATTTGGACACTTTAAATCCATCAAAAACAGCATCTCCATAGAGCATACTGTGCATGTCAGGTGAGGTGCCAGAAGACTGGAGGTTGGCTAACGTGGTGCCACTGTTTAAGAAGGGTGGTAAGGACAAGCCAGGGAACTATAGATCAGTGTGCCTGACATCAGTGGTGGGCACATTGTTGGAGGGAATCCTAAGGGACAGGATTCTACCTTCATCTAGCTGGATGGGCTGGGACTTTTTCACTGGAGCATTGGAAGTGGAGATGTGACCTTATCAACGTTTATAAAATCATGAGGGGAGAGATGAGGTGAACAAAGGGTGTCCTTCCCCTAGGGTTGGGGTTTCAAGATTAGGGAGCAAACTTTGACGGTGACAGGAGAAGGATTTTAAAAAGACTTGAAGGGCACAATTTTTTTCTTTTTACACAGTAGTTCACGTGAGGACTAAATGTCTAGAGGATGTGGTGGATGCAGGTACAGTAACGTCATGAATAGGAAAGGTTTGGAGGGATATGGGCCAAAACACTGCCAGGTGGGACTGGTTTAGTTTGAGAACATAGTCAGCATTGACTAGTTGTACTGAAGGGTCTGTTTCTGTGCTGTCTGACTCTGGAACGGTCTTAAAACTGGATACTGGTCTTACAACCATTTTTTTGCCTTCCCCCACAAGCATCCACATAAAAATCACGTGAACTCAGCCTTGAATATATTCTATGACCTCCTAACTGCTGGAAGACATTCCCACTTCTGAACTTAATTCCTCTTGCTAATATGCCACTTGCCTTGCTCATTGCCTGCTGCACCTGTCTGACAACTGGCACAGAAGGACGCTGATGCCCCTCTGAACATCCATGCATCATTCCTGATGAAGAGCTTGTGCCTCAAACTACGACTGTCCTACTGCTCGACCCACTGTGCTTTGCCAGTTATGGTCTTCTCTACGTCAGGAAGACCGAGCGTAAACTTGGGGAATGGTTTGCCGAGCATCACAGCCAGGTCCACAGAGGCTGAGCGGACTTCCCAGTCTCCACCCATTTTAATGCCCCTTCCCACTCCCCTTCTGACAAATTGGAGGAATAAAACCTCATCTTGTCTGAGCAGTCCACAGCCCGGAGGACTCGACACTGAGTTCTCCAATTTCAAATAATCTCCCATCCCATCCCCCAACTCACTTCCCAGCCCTTTCCACTCTTCCCTGCCAACTAGATTCCTTCCTCCCATTCACCAACCAGGTTATGGGGATAAGGCAGGAACAGGATACTGATTGAGGATGATCAGCCACGATCAAAATGAATGGTGGTGCTGGCTCAAAGGGCAGAAGAGCTGACTCCTGCACCTATTGTCTATTGTACCTTCTACCTGTCTCCACCTATCCTCACTTCATCACCCTGCCCCCAGCACACCCTTGTTCCACAGCTCTCCCTATTCCCACCCCCAATCCTGAACAAGGGTTCCACCAGATACCTCAACTCTTCCACCTACTGATACTGCCTGGCTTGCTGCATTCGTCCAGTCTCCTGCCTGTCTATTTTGTCAATTGAGACAAAGGCTTGGACTAATTTTTCCAGAGTCTGTCCCCTCACTGGATTCACTCCCATTCCTTTCAGTTGCTCCAAGTCAACAATTGAACCCCAGAATGAAATGTAAATGGAAAAGGGGGTGAGAAAAGAGAATGCTGTACTCACAGATGTTGGACAGAGGAAGGAAGCTGCAGTCTGAGTGAAGCTCAATCTTCATTGAGAGAGGGGAGGGGCAGGAACTTCAGAACCTCATGGCCCAACTTCCGCGTTCACCAATAGGGGACCTCCAAATGGCAGGAGGACAAGTCTCCTTCCGGTCCTCCAGTGAGCCTTATTTGTCCATCAAAAGTAGGTTTTGCCCCTTTTCTGCCGACAATGAGGAACACGCCCAATGTTTTGATGACATTAGCAAACATGTGCCCTGCTTGTTGACACCGAGGAGTGTACACAATATGCTCTGTAGCAATGCTGGTGTTATTGACAGATTTTCAGTTTCCAAATGTCTATTGGAGATCAAAAAGGGCAGAGCGATATTTTTCCCCCATGTGGCTTGATATTTGATTGCTTTTGCATTTGTTTGGCTGCTCAATGTTTTTAAGTCTTTTCCTCTGTGTTGGGGTGACCTTCACAACTAGAGGACATAGGTTTAGGGTGAGGCCACAAAGATATAAAAGATACCTGAAGGGCAATGTTTCCATGCAGAGGGTGGTGTGTGTATGGAATGAGCTGCCAGAGGAAGTGGAGGAGGCCAGTATAATTACAGCCTTTAAAAAGTATCTGGATGGGTATATGAATAGGAATGGCGTAGAGGGATATAGTGCTGGCAATGGGGACTAGATTAATGTAGGATATCTGGTTGGCGTGGACAGGTTGGACTGAGGGGATCTGTTTCCGTGCTGAAAATCTCTACGACTCTAAATAATAAAAAGTCAACTTTTCCAATGAACATATCCATGTTAACAAGGCTTAGTGCACACCCTGCTTTACTAACCGTTCTCAACAGGTCCTGCCCCTTCAATAACTGAGGAACATATACATGCTGGTGCATAGTATCCTTCACTAGTATTTACACACTACCCTCAGCAATTGTACAAGTAACAGCAAAGGACAAACAGCACAAGGATTAAAACACAGTGAGGGGTAAACAGCACAAGGATTAAAACACAGTGAGGGGTAAACAGCACAAGCGCCAGTAAAAGCAGATGGAAAGTGAGTGTAAAATGTGACTATGACAGGACAGGCCCCACATTCCTTCCCCTCCGTCCCCCCCACAACCTGCCTCACCTTTCACCTCCCGGGCCCAGTACCTTCCAGGTGGCCCCATAGTTGACACAGGGGCCGCCCCACGACCAGTAGAACTCCACCACCCAGGCGGCCGACCAGTTCCCAAACAGGGCCTTAACCCCATCCGCCTCCAGAATGCTCACCGGCTCCTGCCTGCTGTACAGCCGGCCGGTGTGGCCGTGACACAGCAGCTGCGCTAGGAAGGCGGCGGTGACCAGTGACGGGGGTCTGCCCCGGGCCGCACGGCGCCATTTTCCTAACGGCCGCCGCTTCCCCGCTCGAGCGACTTCTCCTCCCAACCGCCTTCACCCCCGCGTGACGTCTGCACGGGGGAATGGGCGGGGCCGGGGGAGCCTCACCGTCACCAAGCAACAGCCACCTCGCGCTACAACTGCTCATTCACAAAAACAAACTCTCCTGTCTCGCTCTGCAGCTGCAGGGGGGACACTGCCACGTTTCGAGGAGCCCTGTCTACATTGGGAAAGCTCACCGCTCCATTTAAACAGATATTCCGACATCTAATACAACTATGTTAACTTCCAACTGCGTTCAGAGAACATGTATTTTGCTCTGAGTAAGTCTATTGAGTTTAACTGCAGCATGGCTGTAGTTTTAAACTTGTTTGCTTTCCTGAACAGCTAGGTTTAAATGTTTTATTCATTAGAAGAACCAAAATTAGTGATAGTTCACATATCCACCCTGAAATGGGGTGGGTAACTGGATTGAGTGGGTAGGCGCCATACTAAGTTTAACTTTGGGGACAGCCTTTGAGCTGCATATGAACAAACTGCTTACATGTTGCACTTATCGACTGCTAAATATCGGCTCTTGTTATCTTAACACTTAGCCTTCTGATTGGACATTGCAAAGGTTCACCTCCCGCCCACACCCCGCCAGCACCCTTCCCAAGGGTCAGACCCTCCCTCTCTCCAGGCACACAGTCTGAATAATTGACGAAGCAAAATTCACTGTCAAATCCCATCAACATGGAAGATCCCAGCCCACCCTACCTCCCACTCTGTACCCAACCCATCCAAAAACCACAAAACATCATCTCATCTTTAAAAAACAAAAGAAAAACTGGACCGCATCAAAACGTTCAACAACGGTCAACGCTATGACTGTTACACAACACTTTACGGAGCTACATTTCAACTCGAGTTCGTTTGCACTCCCTCATGAGAGTTCACATTAAAAGCTCATTGTACCAAATCAACGGCATGCCACAGCTCTCTGGAATTCAGCGGAATTCTTCCTGGTATCCCTCATGTTTTCTGGTTTTTTTGAGAAAGGAGACCCTCCCGTGAGCTTCGCCTTCAGATCTCCTTGGCTCCGCCCAAAGTTTCGGCTGATCAGTTCAAGCACAGGGTCGCAGCCTTTTCTTGCTAAACTCAGCTGGCTTAAACGTTAGCAACGCCTCTGGTTCCCGTTGGGATTTACGCTCCCGAGCGCAGACCTGGCCCGCAGCCTCTAGTCCCACAGGTCCTGCTGACTGCAAACTGCCCTTCTGTCAGCAAAAATACAAACACGACGGGGACAGTGTTCATTTCGCTATTCTCAATGTCAACTCTGACCCCACGAAAGGTTCTCTTTTCAGGGACGGGCATGTCAATTGCCTACTTGGGGTTTGGTGAAATGTCTCAACAAGTGTTTCGGTTTGTCTACATTTACAAGAATTCTAACCCCAACTAGACATTTACATGTAAATTCTAAGAATTATGCAATGTGACACATGAAAGCATGATGAGGAGCATCTCCTGTGTCCTCTCTCAGCTCAGAGAAGACGTAAACCCCGCTCCCCCCTGTAACATTCATCCAGGTGACAAAAGGATCTTAACGCAGGCGGATTAATAGGGGTTGCTCAGTGGTCACTGCGCCAAGGGACCCGGGTTCAATTCCAGCCTCGGGGGTGACTGTCCGTATGGAGTTTGCACATTTCCAGCCTGCGTCTGCGAGGGTTTTCTCCGGGTGCTCTGGCTTCCTCCCACAATCCAAAGATGCGTAGGTGAGGGTGGATTGGCTATGCTAAATTACCCATAGTGCTCAGAGATGTGTAGGTTAGGGTGGATTGGTCAGGCTAAATTACCCATAGTACCTAGGGATGTGTAGGTGAGGGTGGATTGGCCATGCTAAATTACCCATAGTACTGTTAGGCCGGAATCTGTCCTTGCATGTTCGTTTTAGGAGGAGAGACAACAGACGCTCAATTGTTTGGCACAAGCAGGCTTTATTGCAGAATCGTAGTTGATACAGTGAATCACCCTGCATTCACTGGAGAAGGCGCGTTCTGCCTTCCCCTCCCAAATCTGCTCCTGATATACTCTTTGCTAAGCAGAGCTTCACGGAGCTACTAAGCATTGCCTTATTAGGACATTTCGCGTTTGCTAGGCGTTTCCTGTTATTGAGCTCATTTGGGCGTTGGCAGCTGAGCTGGCCACGTAAGCAACAGTTTCGATTCCCCAAACAGCAGCTATAGCTCCACCCTCCCTTGACCTATTTTATCCTAACAGTACCCAGGGATGTGTTGGATTGGGTAATTTAGCATGGCCAATCTACCCTAACCTACACATCCCTGGGTACTATGGGTAATTTAGCATGGCCAATCCACCCTTAGTGTAGGATTGGCCAGGCTAAATTGTCCTATAGTATCCAGGGATGTGCAGGTTAGGGTGCATTGGCCGTGCTAAATTACCCATAGTGTAGGCTAGGTGGGTTAGTCAATGGGAATTGCAGGGTTACGGGCAGAGGTCTGGGTGAGGGAGGGTTGGTGTGAATTGGATGGGCTGAAGGGCCTGCTCCTACACTGCAGGGGTTCTCAGCATGAGATGAGGTGCTTGATGGAAACGATGGGGAAGAGGCAGTGAAAACACAACGAGACCGTTTGAAAGTGGGAGCATGACAGGAGGGGGTGGGTAAATGGGATGTGGTGAGGGAGGGGGCTTAGGAGAGAAAGAGACACAGAAAGAGAGGGTCACACACAGATACAACTGGTGAAAGTGGGGAAGATTGTGATAGGTTCAGATAAGGTGGAGGAAGAAAAGCTGTTCCCTATTCACTGATAATGACAAGGTCAGGGGCGGCCTGAAGTTCAGGGGTTTGAGCAAGAGAGAGAGGGGGAAAACAGAGGAAAAACAGGTTTACCCAGCAATCAGCAATATGCTGGAATCCGCTGTCACCTCAGAGAGACAGACAGACGCAGAGAGAGAGAGAGAGAGAGACAGAGCCAGAGAGACAGAGACGGGGAGGTAATCAGATGAATGGCCTCCCTGTGCTGTGAGATCCAAAAGGAGCACGCGAGCAGCTGCCCCAGTGTTTCTGGCGGTCTGAGGCATCTCCCCCTCGCCCCATTACTGGTACCGCTCTCCCGTCCCATTGGCACCCTCCCGGTGAATGGCCCACTCTCCCAATGCACTCAAGCTGCCCCTTCTCCCGGGGGCTGGAAGAGGACGGAACAGCCCGCTCCGGAGCGGGGCTCGGGAACGCTGCCCACGTCCGCGACGTCCTTTCCGAGAAAGGAAACAAAAAGGACAACAGACAGGGGACCACCCGCATCAACGGGAATGACAACATTTCACCCTCAGACAAGGCTTTGTCAAGAGATGTACAGCACGGAAACAGACCCTTCGGTCTAACCCGTCCATACCGACCAAATATCCCAATCCAATCTAGTCCCACCTGCCAGCACCCGGCCCATATCCCTCCAAACCCTTCCTATTCATATACCCATCCAAATGCCTCTTAAATGTTGCAATTGTACCAGCCTCCACCACATCCTCTGGCAGCTCATTCCATACACACACCACCTTCTGTATGAAAAAGTTGCCCTGTAGGTCTCTTTTATATCTTCCCTTCTCACCCTAAACCTATGCCCTCTAGTTCTGGATTCCCCAACCCCAGGGAAAAGACTTTGCCTATTTATCCTATCCATGCCAGTCATAATTTTGTAAACCTCTAAGGTCATCCCTCAGCCTCCGACGCTCCAGGGAAAACAGCCCCAGCCTGTTCAGCCTCTCCCTGTAGCTCAGATCCTCCAACCCTGGCAACATCCTTGTAAATCTTTTCTGAACTCTTCCAAGTTTCGCAACAGCGGGGAGACCCAGAAATGGAAAAGACTGAAGGGGGAAGTCAGCAGTAAATCTTTTGAAGAGGTTACAAGGAGAGACCTCTGTCTGCAGCGGGAATGACCCCCACAGTAGCAGGTTGAGGTGGACGGCATTTAAGGAGAAGCTGGATACAGACGTCAGGGAGAAAGGAACTGAAGGGAATGCTGCTGTAAGGGAAATCAAGTGTGAGCAAGTGAAGGGGAGGTGCGTAGAGGCTCACATGGGTCAGAAATACTGAGAGAGACCAGTTGAGTTGAAGGACCTGACTGGAGACTCAATGGGACAGAGAGTGAAATCTTGGATCCACCTGCAAGAGAAGGAGAAACACGTGATTTACCTCCCAGGATTAAGCAAGTCCCGCAGATTCTGCAGATCACTTTATTGGCCAAAGCACTGAGTATAGGGGTTGGGGTCTGGACAGGACGTTGGTTAGGCCACTTTTGGAATACACAGGAACCTCGATTATCCAAAGGACACATGCAGGGTGTATTTCAGTCGCTTGACGATTAGATCCCTTAGTGTGGAAACAGGCCCAACCAGTCCACACTGAGCCTCCGAAGAGTAACCCACCCAGACCCATTTCCCTCTGACTAATATACCTAACACGACGGGCAATTTAGCATGGCCAATTCACCCTGACCTGCACATCTTTGGACTGTGGGACGGAACCGGAGCACTAGGAGGAAACCCACGCAGACGCGGGGAGAATGTGCAAACTCCACACAGTCTGTCGCCTGAGGCAGGAATGAAACCCGGGTCCCTGGTACTGTGAGGTAGCAGCGCTAACCACTGAGCCACCGTGCTGGTTCATCTAATTCTGGATAATCGAAGTTCCTCTGTATTATGTGCACTTCTGGTCTATCGGAAGGATGTTGCAAAACTTGAAAGGGTTCAGAAAGATTGACAAGGATGTTGCCAGGGTTGGAGGGTTTGAGCTACAGGGAGAGGCTGAACAGGCTGGGGTTGTCTTCCCTGGAACGTCAGAGGCTGAGGGTTGACTTTAAGAGAGGTTTATAAATTCATGAGGGGCATGGATAGGGATAGACAAAGTCTTTTGCCAGAACTAGAGGGCATAGGTTTAGGGTGAGAGGGGAAAGATTTAAAAAGGGTCCTAAGGGGCAACATTTTTCACACAGAGGGTGGTGTGTGTGCGTGTGGAATGAGCTGCCAGAGGAAGTGGTGGAGGCTGGTACAATTGCAACATTTAAAAGGCATCCACTTGGGTATCTGTATAAGGAGAGGTTTGGAGGGATAGGGCCAATTGCTGGCAAATGGGACTTGACTGGTTGAGGATATGGAGGGGTTGGAGCGAAGGGTCTGTTTCTGTGTTGTACATCTCCACTTCAGGAGGAAATGCGCAGTCGCAGGCTCGCAGAGCCACTGGATGCCAAGGGGATGAGAGCACAGCAACTGCAGTGACCCTCCCCCATCCCACCCAGGGTTCAGCCCTGGGCGGTGACTCACAGCGGCTGGCCCCGTCACTTGTGCCCCCGCTGGTGCCGCAGCAGGTGCTGGGACTGAGCGAAGCCCCTCCCGCAGACGGGGCAGGTGAAGGGCCGCTCCCCGGTGTGAAGCCGCTGGTGCCGCAGCAGGTTGGACGACTGGGTAAAGCTCTTGCCGCAGACCGAGCAGCTGAACGGCCTCTCCCCGGTGTGGACCCGCTGGTGGGTTAGCAGGTCGGACGAGCGGGTGAAGCCCTTGCCGCAGACGGAGCAGGTGAAGGGCCGCTCCCTGGTGTGGACCTGCTGGTGGGTCAGCAGGTTGGACGAGTGGGTGAAGCCCTTGCCGCAGACGGAGCAGGTGAAGGGCCGCTCCCCGGTGTGGACCTGCTGGTGGGTTAGCAGGTCGGACGAGCGGGTGAAGCCCTTGCCGCAGACGGAGCAGGTGAAGGGCCGCTCCCTAGTGTGGACCCGGCGGTGGGTCAGCAGGTTGGACGAGCGAGAGAAGCTCTTGCCGCAGACGGAGCAGGTGAAGGGCCGCTCCCCAGTGTGAAGCCGCTGGTGCTGCAGCAGGGTGGACGAGCGGGTGAAGCTCTTGCCGCAGACCGAGCAGCTGAACGGCCGCTCCCCGGTGTGGAGCTGCTGGTGGGTTAGCAGGTCGGACGAGCGGGTGAAGCCCTTGCCGCAGACAGAGCAGGTGAAGGGCCGCTCCCTGGTGTGGAGCCGCTGGTGGGTCAGCAGGTTGGACAAGTGAGAGAAGCTCTTGCCGCAGACGGAGCAGGTGAAGGGCCGCTCCCCGGTGTGAAGCCGCTGGTGCTGCAGCAGGGTGGACGAGCGGGTGAAGCTCTTGCCGCAGACCGAGCAGCTGAACGGCCGCTCCCTGGTGTGGACCCGCTGGTGGGTTAGCAGGTCGGACGAGCGGGCGAAGCCCTTGCCGCAGACGGAGCAGCTGAACGGCCGCTCCCCGGTGTGGACCCGCTGGTGGGTTAGCAGGTCGGACGAGCGGGCGAAGCCCTTGCCGCAGACGGAGCAGGTGAAGGGCCACTCTCCGGTGTGGACCTGCTGGTGCTGCAGCAGGTTCGACGACTGGGTAAAGCTCTTGCCGCAGACCGAGCAGCTGAACGGACTCTCCCCGGTGTGGACCCGCTGGTGGGTCAGCAGGTGGGAGGAGTCGGTGAAGCCCTTGCCGCAGACGGAGCAGGTGAAGGGCCGCTCCCCGGTGTGGAGCCGCTGGTGCCGCAGCAGGTTGGACGACTGGGTAAAGCTCTTGCCACAGACCGAGCAGCTGAACGGCCTCTCCCCGGTGTGGACCCGCTGGTGGGTCAGCAGGTGGGAGGAGTCGGTGAAGCCCTTGCCGCAGACGGAGCAGGTGAAGGTCCGCTCCCTGGTGTGGACCCGCTGGTGGGTCAGCAGGGTGGACGACTGGGTGAAGAACTTGCCGCAGACGGGGCAGGTGAAGGACCGCTCCCCGGTGTGGAAACGCTGGTGGGTCAGCAGGATAGACAGCTGGGTGAAGCCCTTGCCGCACACCGAGCAGCTGAACGGCCTCTCCCCAGTGTGGACACGGCGGTGGATCTCCAGCACGGAGGGGGAGCGGAACCCTTTCCCGCAATCCCCACACTTCCACGGTTTCTCCATGGCGCGCGGAATGCCTCCTGAGACTTCCTTTCCCCACAGTGGGCAAACTGGCTCAGGCACGTGCCCCTGTGGTTCAGGTAAAGACGATACTTTAAGAGCCTACTGAAGCAGACAAAAACGTTCAAAGAATTTTCCCCTTCTGGACTGAAAGAGGGACGTCTCTCCTGTCCCACGAATCAAGGGGCTCTGTCAGACCTTCACATGGTACTCCGTTGGGGAGCTCTACCTGCAAAGCTGCTCTTCTCATATCCTGTGAAAAGGGGATTACAAAAGTCATTGCTACCTACACATGACAGGAATTCAGAACAGATCATTCTAGTTTCTGTAGAACTTCCCTAAAACAATCAAGTTACAATATACAGATGCCAGTGTTGGGCTGGGGTGTACAAAGGTAAAAAAAAAATCACATCACCAGGTTGTAGTCCATTAGATTTGTTTAGAAGTTCGAGCTTTCAGAGCTCTGCACCTTCATCAGGTAGCTAGTAAAACCTCCAGGCGAAAAAGACAGCAGATGCTGGAGATCAGTGTGGTGCTGGAAAAGCACAGCAGGTCAGGCAGCATCCGAGGAGCTGGGAAAAAATAAAAACCGACATTTCGGGCAAAAGCCCTTCATCAGGAATGAGGAAAGAATGAGGACACTTTCCTCATTCCTGAAGAAGGGCTCATGCCCGAAACTTCGATTCTCCTGTTCCTCGGATGCTGCCTGACCTGCTGAGCTTTTCCCGCAACACATTTTCAGCTCTGATCTCCAGCATCTGCAGACCTCATTTTCTCCTATAACCTAGAGTTGTGTGATTTTTAACTTTAAAAAGTGTTGCAAATCTCCACCCGACACACACACACACACACACACACACACACACTTTTCTTCAATTCTCACTCTGCTGTTTCTGATATTACCCATCCCCCAGTATTGTCCAGAAAGGGACTTATTACCTAAAAAAGTTGTAAATCTCCATCCCACACACTCTTTAACTCTTGCTGTACCTAATATCCCACCTCCCTCCCCCCATGCTCCAGCAGGGTCTGACTGATGCTCATTGACTGAGCCACACTCACCTCTTCCTGGCCACAGGGACCCTCCAGACCAACACAACATCAGCTCCCCTTAACCCCCCGCAACGGCGCATGTGCAGGAGCAACCGGTCACGTGAATCGAGGGACCGCCGTCGTCACAGAGGCCGCGCGTTGATTTGACGGACCGCCCGCCCGTGCGGCGTTCCAGCCTTTCCCATTGGTCCACCGCGCCGTGCGTCACGCGGCGGCACTGGTCTTTGTGACGCCCACGTGACCTCTCTCCTCCACTACCCTCACGTGCCCCTCCCTTAACCTTGACACGGGGAGGCATGACCAATGGGAAGCCTTGGAGGACCGGAAGGAAGGCTGGTCCTCCTACCAATCAGAGCATCCCCTCATTGTCTGAATGCGGAAGTTGGATCATGAGCTCCTGCTGCTCTCTCTCTCTCTGAATGAAGATTGAGTGTTACCCCAGACTGCACCAACCTCTGTGAGTACAGCACCCTCTCTTCTCACCCCTCCTATTCCATTTCTTTTCTCATTTTGGGCTTAAACTGTTGGTTTGTAGGAAGTGAAGTGAAAGGAGGTGAACTCAGGAAAGGTGCATATGCTGGATGCATTGGTCTAGATCGCTGTCTCTGCGTCTCTCTCGTGTCCTTCATCAGGAATTGTGGAGGGGGAGGGGGGGTGGAAAGGGTGCTGAGAGATAAATAGGAAGGTGGGAGTGGGGCTGGGGGTAAGGTAGATGCAGGTTGGGTGGGGGGGGGTGATGGCGACAGGGTGGAGCAGATTGGTGGGAAGGAAGATGGACAGGTGGGACAGTTCAAGAGGGTGGTGCTGAGTTGGAGGGTTGGAGCTGGGGTGGGAGGGGGGAGGGAATGTGAGGAAACTGGTGAACTCGATGTTGATGCCATGTGGTTGCAGGGTCCTAGGCCACCTGATACCTGGAGGAAGAATGCCTCTGCATTGGGACCCTCCAACCATACAGGATCAATATTGATTTCACCAGTTTCCTCATTTACACCCCCCCCCCCACTGCCCAATCCCAGACACAACCCTCGAACTTGGGACTGCTCTTTTGAACTGTCCCACCTGTCCATCTGCCTTCCCATCTATCTGCTCCACCCTCCTCTCTGACCTGTCACCTCCTTCCCCCGCTTTCATCTACCCATAGCATTCTCAGCTCCCTTCCCCCAGTCCCACCTCCCTCCCATTTATCTCTCAGTCCTTTTGGGCCCACCCCACATTCCTAATCAAGGGGTTATGCCCAAAACATCAAACCTCCTGCTCCTCAGATGCTGGCTGACCTGCTGTACTCTTGCAGCACCAGACATTTTGGTGCTTATTTGTCTGGATGTTCTGATGTGACCCATTCGCAGATGTGAAGTCACATTCGAGATAAAGTCCTTCATGGAATGTGGGCTTTCTTTTTTTGGCAAGGCCAACAATGTTTTCGTCCCTAACTGCCCTTCAGACAAGAGGATTGCCAGACTTTAGGGGGCATTTTAAAAGTCAAGCACGTGAGCCATCATATGCAGGCAGCACCAAGTTAATGCTAGCGGGTTTCCTTCCCTGAAGAGCGTTATTGAATCAAATGGGTTTTCAGAAAAGTTTCATTCTCTCAATGACTGAGACTAGTTTTCAATTCAGATTTAAAAAAAATTTAAATTCCCCAATGTTTGTTTTTACTGGTATTTGGACCCATGAGCCCAGATTATTTGCCTGGGGCCTCTGGATTGCTGGTCCAGTGTTGTTGTTATAACATCACTGACTCACCTGGACAGCATTGAGAGTCATACAGATGTATAGCACACAAAGAGACCCTATGTGCAACTGGTGCATGCCGAGCACATAGCCAAAATTGATCTAGTCCGACGTGCCAGCACGTCCCTCCAAACCCTTCCCATTCATATTCCCATCCAGATGCCTTTTAAATGTTGCAATTGTCCCAGCCTCCACCACTTCCTCTGGCAGCTCATTCCATACACTCACCACCCTCTGACTGACAAAGTTGCCCCTTAGGTCCTTTTTATGTCTTTTCCCCTCTCACCTCTAGTTCTGGACTCTCCCACCCCAGGGAAAAGACCTTGTCTATTCACCCTATCCATGCCCCTCATCATTTTATAAACCTCAATAAGGTCACCCCTCAGCCTCCGATGCTCGAGGGAAAACAGCCCCAGCTTATTTAGCCACTCCCTGTAGCTCAAACCCTGGCAACATCTTTGTAAACATTTTCTGAGCCCTTTCAAGTTTCGTTTAACTGAACAGTAAAAGTCATACTGGACAGGGATATATCATAGTGTCACTATGCAATGTGTATTTATTTACGGCTGTATAAATTTGATTTATAATTATTTCTAGTTATATCATAGTGTTGTAGCCATGTTATGTATTCCAAGTTTTGGAGAAGATTTGTAGCTTGGCTGCTCGTTGTTGTGGTTCTGTTTGCCGAGCTGGGAATTTGTGTTGCAGACGTTTCGTCCCGTTTGGGTGACATCCTCAGTGCTTGGGAGTCTCCTGTGAAGCACTTCTGTGTTGTTTCCTCCGGCATTTATAGTGGTTTGTCTCTGCCGCTTCCGATTGTCAGTTCCAGCTGTCCGCTGCAGTGGCCGGTATATTGGGTCCAGGTCGATGTGTTTATTGATTGAATCTGTGGATGAGTGCCATGCCTCTAGGAATTCCCTGGCTGTTCTCGGTTTGGCTTGTCCTATAATAGTAGTGTTGTCCAAGTCGAATTCATGTTGCTTGTCATCTGCGTGTATGGCTACCAAGGATAGCTGGTCGTGTCGTTTCGTGGCTAGTTGGTGTTCATGGATGCGGATTGTTAGCTGTCTTCCTGTTTGTCCTATGTAGTGTTTTGTGCAGGCCTTGCATGGGATTTTGTACACAATAAGGACTGCACAAAACACTACATAGGACAAACAGGAAGACAGCTAGGGAATTCCTAGAGGCATGGCACTCATCCACAGATTCAATCAATAAGCACATCGACCTGGACCCAATATACCGACCGCTGCAGCGGACAGCTGGAACTGACAACCGGAAGCGGGCAGAGACAAACCACTATAAATGCCGGAGCAAAGATCACAGAAGCGCTTCACAGGAGGCTCCCAAGCACTGAGGATGTCACCTAGACAGGGGACGAAACGTCTGCAACACACATTCCCAGCTTGGCGAACAGAACCACAACATGTCATGTATTTCCAGTCATACCCTTTACAGGACAGGAGAATACTGGGCTCAATGCTGACTCTGTGGATGAATCTAGTCAGACTCATTCCTCTCTATATCCACAGAGTCCTGTAAGTGTATTCTTCTATAGGGTCCCTCCAGTCTCACTTGGGTATTGATCGACTCCACTACAGTCATCCTCAGAGCGAGCATGTTCTAGGTCTTGTTACCAAAGCAAAGTTCTTGCTCTGATTCTCTTTCCCCTCCCCCCCCACATCTTGGTCTGTCAATATGGTAGAAAGAGAGGGGGGGGCAGATAACTAGGTTAGCAAACTGCATGAGGGTGGCATGGTGGCTCAGTAGGTAGCACCGATGCCTCATAGTGCCAGGGACCTGGGTTCAATTCCAGCCTCGGGTGACTCTCCGTGTGGGTTTCCCCCGAGTGCTCCGGTTCCCTCCCACAGTCCAACCTTGTGCAGGTGAGGGTGGGTTGGCCGTGCTAAATTGCCCAGAGTGTTCAGGGATGTGTAGCTTAGGTGCACGTGTCAGGGGTAAATATAGGGGAATGGGTCTGGGTAGGATACTCATCACAGGGTCAGTCTGGACTTGTTGGGTCGGTATGGACTTGTTGGGCCGAAGGGCCTGTTTCCACACTGTAGGGGTTCTAATTCTTAACTTTTCTTGGAGCTAGATCTTTCAAATGTCAGGAATCAGAAAAATTGGGAGGGAGCGTATAAGGTACGGCAGTAGGGAGAGTGTGTGGGATGGAGACACTCAGGTTTTGGGTTATGGGCATGGAATGAATATTCCGTGAAATCGATCTGTTAAACTCTGAGATTCTACGTGATACTGACAGCGATGACTTTCTAATTGACAGGCTTTCACAGGAGGATTTACCTGCATATCTTGAACTAATTGCCTCAGCCAGCTTGACTCATTGGGACTGGAATTTTATCGATCTTTTGAGTGGAGAAGGAGGATTGTCCCGCCTGCTTCCAGAGATCTGACTGGTAAAGCACTGAGATGCCGCTGTTCGAGGGTGGAGGGAGCTTTACCGGAGCGGAGAGTTAGCCAGCCGGCCACCCGCAGCAGAGTGGGACGTCAGAGGGAGCGTCGAACCTGGAGGGAGCCTGCGCCGTGGGGAAACCGTGGAAGTGTGGGGAATGCGGGAAGGGGTTTCGAGTCCCCTCTGAGCTGGAGACCACCGGCGCGGTCACACCGGGGAGAGGCCGTTTTCCTGCCCCGAGTCCGGCAAGGCCTTCATTGGGTCCTCCAAGCTGCTGAGGCACCGGCGGGTCCACACCGGGGACAGGCCGTACCCCTGCCCCGAGTGTGGCAAGGCCTTCACCCAGCTGTCCCACCTGCAGACGCACCGGCGCCTCCACACACCAGGGAGAGGCCTCTCACCTGCCCCGGGGGCGGCAAGGCCTTCAATCGATCGCCGACCCTGCGGACGCACAGGCGCCTTCCCAACGTGATCGCACGGAGTTGAAGTCTGCAGCGAATCCCACCCAGGACTGGGGGGGATCGTGCCCGTGGGGGGATTGTGCCCCGTTCGAAGACAGTGGGTGAAGCGGGAAGGGAGCGAGGCTTCCTTTCTGCCGGACTGGCCGCTCTCGCTCCCTTTGCTTCCCGTGGGACCGATGCTGTTTGAGGCTGGGACTGCACGTTCCCCGGGCCAAAGATCTGCAGGAGCTGAGGAAGTGCACTCCTTTCACACCGGATGGTAAATCATGTTTGTCCCATCTATTTCAGTCTTAAATACCCTCCGTGACCTGGCCTCCCAGCCTCCTGTGGCAGTGAATTCCACAGATTCCCCACTCTCTGTCTGAAGAGGTTTCCCCTTATCTCCGTTCTAAAAGGTCTAAGGCTGTGCCCTCGGCTCCTGGTCTCTCCTACCAATGGAAACATCTTCCCAATGGCCACAGATAGATCAAAGTCAAATACAATAGCCTCTATTCCATTGAGTGTCCAGCACACTTTATAACACTTTGTAAAATCAGGAGGGCCATTGATGAGGTGAGTGGCAGGTGTCTTTTCCCGATAGAATAAAGAATATTCCAGCACAGGAACAGGCCCTTCGGCCCACCAAGCCGACACCGATCCAGATCCTCTATCTAAACCTGCTGCCTATTTTCTCAGGATCTGTATCCCTCTGCTCCCTGCCCTTTCATGTATCTGTTGAGATACATCTTAAATGACGCCATTGTTCCTGTCCCTACCATCTCCGCTGGCAACACATTCCAGGAACCCAGCACCCTCTGCGTAAAGAAGTTTCCATACATATCTTAAATCTTTCCCCTCTCACTTTGAACTCATGACCCCAGGTAACTGAGTCCTCCACTCTGGGGAAAAACATTTCTTGCTTTCCACCCTGTCTATACCCCTCATGATTTTGTTGGCCTCAATCAGGTCCCACCTCAACCTCCGTCTTTCCAATGAAAATAATCCTGATCTATTCAACCTCTCTTCATAGTTAGCATCCTCCATACCAGGTAACATCCTGGTGAACCTCCTGTGCACCCTATCCAAAGCATCCACATCCATTTGGTAATGTGGCGACCAGAACTGCACGTGGTATTCCAAATCTGGCCGAAACAAAGTCTTGTATAACTGTAACATGACCTGCCAACTCTTGTACTCAATACTCTGTCCGATGAAGGAAAGTGTGCCATATGCTGCCTTGACCACTCTACTGACCTGCATTGCCATCTTCAGGGAACAATGGGCCTGAACACCCAGATCTCTCTCTACATGAGTTTTCCCCAGGACTTTTCCCATATGACCTGACTGCCCGAGTCCTTCATAGTGCCCTCCTTCAGCACAGCTGTGATAGCCTCTCTGACCAGTAATACAACTCCTTCACCTCCCTCTCTATCCCACCTGAAGCATCGATATCCTGGGATATTTAGTTGCCAATCTTGCTCTTCCCTCAACCAAGTCTCAGTATTAGCAATAACATCATCCTCCCAGGTACGACTCCAAGCCCTAAGTTCATCTGTCTTACCTACTACACTTATCGGATTAAAACAAATGCACCTGAGACCACCTGTCCCTTTGCGTTCACCATCTGTTCCCTGTGACTCTTCCCCTTTGTCACACTGACTTTATTATCTCCCTCCTTTCGGGCTTTAGTTACTACCTCCTTCCTGACCACGAACCTCCTCATTTGTTTCCCATCCCCCGCCACATTAGTTTAAACCCTCCCCAGCAGCGTTAGCAAAAGCAACCCCAAGGATATTAGTTCCAGTCTGGCCCGGGTGTAGCTCATCTGATTTGTAATAGTCCCTCCACCCCCAGCACGGGCCCCAATGTCCCAAAAATCTGAACCCATCCCTCCTGGAATTTTATCGGTTCCCATGCGATTCCCCATCATTCTGTTCAAACCTATTGAATTCATTGCCAATCGACTCGATCCCTCCTGATCCATGAATCCTCTCCTCTCAGGAATCAATGTGATGAACATTTGTTATCTTCCGTGTATTGAAGAACTTCTCTTTTCAATCCTCCCACTTCCTCCAAACTAAAGGAGTTGCCATGGGCACCCACATGGGCCCCAGCTATGCCTGTCTCTTCGTAGGATATGTGGAACAGTCCATCTTCCGCAACTAAACTGGCACCACCCCCCACCTTTTCCTCCGCTACATCGATGACTGTATCGGCACTGCCTCATGCTCCCACGAGGAGGTTGAACAGTTCATCAGCTTTACTAACACCTTCCATCCCGACCTCAAATTCACCTGGACTGTCTCAGACTCCTCCCTCCCCTTCCTAGACCTTTCCATCTCTATCTCGGGCGACCGACTCAACACAGACATCTACTATGAACCGACTGACTCCCACAGCTACCTGGACTACACCTCCTCCCATCCTGCCCCCTGTAAAAACTCCATCCCATATTCCCAATTCCTTCGTCTCCGCCGCATCTGCTCCCAGGAGGACCAGTTCCAACACCGCACAGCCCACATGGCCTCCTTCTTCAAGGACCGTAGATTCCCCCCAGACGTGATTGACAATGCCCTCCATCGCATCTCCTCCACTTCCTGCTCCTCCGCCCTTGAGCCCCGCTCCTCCAACCGCCACCAAAACAGAACCCCACTGGTTCTCACCTACCACCCCACCAACCTCCGCATACAACGTATCATCCGCCGTCATTTCCGCCACCTCCAAACGGACCCCACCACCAGGGATATATTTCCCTCCCCTCCCCTATCAGCGTTCCGCAAGGACCAGTCCCTTCGTGACTCCCTCGTCAGGTCCACACCCCCCACCAACCCAACCTCCACTTCCGGCACCTTCCTCTGCAACAGCAGGAAATGTAAAACTTGCGCCCACACTTCCACACTCACTTCCCTCCAAGGCCCCAAGGGATCCTTCCATATCCGCCACAAGTTCACCTGTACCTCCACACACATCATCTATTGCATCCGCTGCACCCGATGTGGCCTCCTCTATATTGGTGAGACAGGCCGCTTACTTGCGGAACTCTCCAGAGAACACCTCTGGGATGCCCGGACCAACCAACCCAACCACCCCGCGGCTCAACACTTTAACTCTCCCTCCCACTCCACCGAGGACATGCGGGTCCCTGGACTCCTCCACCGGCAGAACATAACAACACGACGGCTGGAGGAGGAGCGCCTCATCTTCCGCCTGGGAACCCTCCAACCACAAGGAATGAACTCAGATTTCTCCAGTTTCCTCATTTCCCCTCCTCCCACCTTGTCTCAGTCGGTTCCCTCAACTCAGCACCGCCCTCCTAACCTGCAATCTCCTTCCTGACCTCTCCGCCCCCACCCCACTCCGGCCTATCACCCTCACCTTGACCTCCTTCCACCTATCACATCTCCATCGCCCCTCCCCCAAGTCCCTCCTCCCTACCTTTTATCTTAGCCTGCTTGGCAAACTCGCCTCATTCCTGATGAAGGGCTTATGCTCGAAACGTCGAATTTCCTATTCCTTAGATGCTGCCTAACCTGCTGTGCTTTAACCAGCAACACATTTTCAGCAGAGCTCAGAAATACGAAAGGTGCAGTAACAATGTTGGGGCTATACTACAGGCCTCCCAATAGTGAGCGTGAGATAGTGGTACAAATATGTAAACAGATCATGGAAAGATGTAGGATAGGTGGTGGTGAGAGGAGATTTTAATTTTCCCAACATTGACTGGGATTCACTTACTGTTAGAGGAGCAGAATTTGTAAGGAGAATCCAGGAGGGTTTCCAGAGTAGTATGTAAATAGTTCAACTCGGGAAGGGGCCATATTGGACCTGGTGTTGGGGAATGAACCCGGCCAGGTGGGTGAAGTTTCAGGTGGGGATTACGTTGGGGATAGGGATCACAATTCCGTAAGGTTTAGAATACTCATGGACAAAGACGAGAGTGGTCCGAAAGGAAGAGTGCTTATTGGGGAAAGGCCAACTATACCCAAATTCAGCAGGCGCTGGGGAAGTGTGGATTGGGAGCAGCTTTTTGAAGGAAAATCCATATTCGATATTTGGGAGGCTCTTAAAGAGAATTGATTCGAGTTCAGGAGAGAGATGTCTCTGTGAAAATGAGGGATGGAATTGGCAAGATTAGGGAACCATGGATGACAGGTGAAATTGTGAGACTTGCTGAGAGGAAAAAGGAAGCATACATAAGGTCTAGGCGACTGAAGACAGACAAAGCTTTGGTCCTACTTTCCCGATATTCTTCCAATCTAAAATGAGGAATTAAGAGGGTTAAAAGGGGCAATGAGATATCCTTAGCGAGCAAGGTTAAGGACAACCCCAAAGCCTTTTATTCATATAGAAGGAGCAAGAGGGTAACTAGAGAAAGGGTGGGCCCACTCAAGGACGAAGGAGGAAAGATGTGTGTGGAGTCAGAGAAAATGGGCAAGATTCTTAATGAGTACTTTGTGTCAGGTTTAACTGAGGAGAGGGACATGGTGGATGTTGACGTTAGGGATAGATCTTTGAATACTCTAGGGCAAGTCGGCATAAGGAGAAGGAAGTGATGTGTATTCTAAAAAGGCATTAAGGTGGTCAAAGTCCCCAGGTCCTGATGGGATCTATCCCAGGTTACTGAGGGAAGCAAGAGAGGAAATAGCTTGGGCCTTAACAGATATCTTTGCAGCTTCCTTGAACACAGGTGAGGTCCCAGAGGACTGGAGAATTGATAATGTTTTCCCCTTGTTTCAGAAGGGTCGCAGGGATAATCCAGGTAATTACAGACCTGTGAGCTGGATGTCAGTGGTAGAGAAGCTGCTGGAGAAGATACTGAGGGATAAGATCTATTTACATTTGGAAGAAAATGAGCTTATGAGTGATAGGCAGCATGGTTTTGTTCAGGGAAGGTCATGTCTTAGCAACTTAATAGAATCCTACGAGGAAATGACACAATTGATTGATGAGGGAAGGGCTGCAGATGTCATAGACATGGACTTTACTTGGGCATTTGACAAGGTTCCCCATGGTAGGCTGATGGAAAAGGTGAAATCACATGGGGTCCAGGGTATTCTAGCTAGATGGATAGAGAACTGGTTGGGAAACAGGAGACAGGGATAGTATTGGAAGGGAGTTTCTCAAAACTGAGACGGTGACCAGTGGTGTCCCACAGGGCTCCGTGCTGGGAGCACTGCTGTTTGTGATATATCTAAATGATTTGGAGGAAGGTGTAGGTTGCCTCATTAGCAAGTTTGCAGTTGACACTAAGATTGGTGGAGTAGCAGATAGTGAAGAGGACGGTCAGAGAATACAGCAGAATGGAGAATAGACTAGAGAGTTGGGCAGAGAAATGGCAGATGGAGTTCAATCCAGACAAATGTGAGGTGATGCATTTTGGAAGATCCAATTCTAGAGCGAACTAAACAGTAAATGGAAAAGTCCTGGGGAAAACTGATGTAGAGAGAGATCTGTGTGTTCAGGCCCATTGTTCCCTGAAGATGGCAATGCAGGTCAGTAGAGTGGTCAAGGCGGCATATGGCACACTTTCCTTCATCGGACGGAGTATTGAGTACAAGAGTTGGCAGGTCATGTTACAGTTATACAAGACTTTGTTTCGGCCAGATTTGGAATACCATGTACAGTTCTGGTCGCCACATTACCAAATGGATGTGGATGCTTTGGAGAGGGTGCAGAGGAGGTTCACCAGGATGTTACCTGGTATGGAGGATGCTAACTATGAAGAGCGTTTGAATAGATCAGGATTATTTACATTGGAAAGACGGAGGTTGAGGGGGGACCAGATTGAGGCCAACAAAATCATGAGAGGTAAAGACAGGGTGGATAGCAAGAAATGTTTTTCCCCAGAGTGGAGGACTCAGTTACCTGGGGTCATGAGTTCAAAGTGAGAGGGGAAAGATTTAAGATATGTATGGAAAGTTCTTTACGCAGAGGATGCTGGGTATCTGGAATGTGTTGCCAGCGGAGATGGTAGGGACGGGAACAATGGCGTCATTTAAGATGTATCTCAACAGATACATGAAAGGGCAGGGAGCAGAGGGATACAGATCCTGAGAAAATAGGCAGCAGGTTTAGATAGAGGATCTGGATTGGTGTAGGCTTGGAGGGCCGAAGGGCCTGTTCCTGTGCTGGAATATTCTTTATTCTATCGGGAAAAGACACCTGCCACTCACCTCATCAATGGCCCTCCTGATTTTACAAAGTGTTATAAAGTGTGCTGGACACTCAATGGAATAGAGGCTATTGTATTTGACTTTGATCTATCTGTGGCCATTGGGAAGATGTTTCCATTGGTAGGAGAGACCAGGAGCCGAGGGCACAGCCTTAGACCTTTTAGAACGGAGATAAGGAGAAACCTCTTCAGACAGAGAGTGGGGAATCTGGGGAATTCACTGCCACAGGAGGCTGGGAGGCCAGGTCACGGAGGGTATTTAAGACTGAAATAGATGGGACAAACATGATTTACCATCCGGTGTGAAAGGAGTGCACTTCCTCAGCTCCTGCAGATCTTTGGCCCGGGGAACGTGCAGTCCCAGCCTCAAACAGCATCGGTCCCACGGGAAGCAAAGGGAGCGAGAGCGGCCAGTCCGGCAGAAAGGAAGCCTCGCTCCCTTCCCGCTTCACCCACTGTCTTCGAACGGGGCACAATCCCCCCACGGGGCACGATCCCCCCCCAGTCCTGGGTGGGATTCGCTGCAGACTTCAACTCCGTGCGATCACGTTGGGAAGGCGCCTGTGCGTCCGCAGGGTCGGCGATCGATTGAAGGCCTTGCCGCCCCCGGGGCAGGTGAGAGGCCTCTCCCTGGTGTGTGGAGGCGCCGGTGCGTCTGCAGGTGGGACAGCTGGGTGAAGGGCCTTGCCACACTCGGGGCAGGGGTACGGCCTGTCCCCGGTGTGGACCCGCCGGTGCCTCAGCAGCTTGGAGGACCCAATGAAGGCCTTGCCGGACTCGGGGCAGGAGAACGGCCTCTCCCCGGTGTGACCGCGCCGGTGGGTCTCCAGCTCAGAGGGGACTCGAAACCCCTTCCCGCATTCCCCACACTTCCACGGTTTCCCCACGGCGCGGCCTCCCTCCAGGTTCGACGCTCCCTCTGACGTCCCACTCTGCTGCGGGGGGCCGGCTGGCTAACTCTCCGCTCCGGTAAAGCTCCCTCCACCCTCGAACAGCGGCATCTCAGTGCTTTACCAGTCAGATCTCTGGAAGCAGGCGGGACAATCCTCCTTCTCCACTCAAAAGATCGATAAAATTCCAGTCCCAATGAGTCAAGCTGGCTGAGGCAATTAGTTCAAGATATGCAGGTAAATCCTCCTGTGAAAGCCTGTCAATTAGAAAGTCATCGCTGTCAGTATCACGTAGAATCTCAGAGTTTAGACTTAGACTTACAGTGTGGAAACAGGCCCTTCGGCCCAACAAGTCCACACCGACCCGCCGAAGCGCAACCCACCCATACCCCTACATTTACCCCTTACCTAACACTACGGGCAATTTAGCTTGGCCAATTCACCTGACCCGCACATCTTTGTGACTGTGGGAGGAAACCGGAGCACCCGGAGGAAACCCACGCAGACACGGGAGAACGTGCAAACTCCACACAGTCAGTCGTCTGAGTCGGGAATTGAACCCAGGTCTGACAGGCGCTGTGAGGCAGCAGTGCTAACCACTGTAACAGATCGATTTCACAGAATATTCATTCCACGCCCATAACCCAAAACCTGTGAGTCTCCATCCCACACACTCTCCCTACTGCCGTACCTAATACGCTCCCTCCCAATTTTTCTGATTCCTGACATTTGGCAGATTTAGCTCCAAGAAAAGTTAAGAATTAGAACCCCTACAGTGTGGAAACAGGCCCTTCTGCCCAACAAGTCCATACCGACCCTGTGATGAGTATCCCACCCAGACCCATTCCCCTATATTTACCCCTGACACGTGCACCTAAGCTACACATCCCTGAACACTCTGGGCAATTTAGCACGGCCAACCCACCCTAACCTGCACAAGGTTGGACTGTGGGAGGAAACCGGAGCACTCGGGGGAAACCCACAGGGAGAGTCGCCCGAGGCTGGAATTGAACCCAGGTCCCTGGCACTATGAGGCATCGGTGCTACCTACTGAGCCACCATGCCACCCTCATGCAGTTTGCTAACCTAGTTATCTGCCCCCCCACCTCTCTCTACCATATTGACAGACCAAGATGTGGAGGGGGGAGGGGAAAGAGAATCAGAGCAAGAACTTTGCTTTGGTAACAAGACCTAGAACATGCTCGCTCTGAGGATGACTGTAGTGGAGTCGATCAATACCCAAGTGAGACTGGAGGGACCCTATAGAGGAATACACTTACAGGACTCTGTGGATATAGAGAGGAATGAGTCTGACTAGATTCATCCACAGAGTCAGCATTGAGCCCAGTATTCTCCTGTCCTGTAACGGGTATGACTGGAAATACATGACATGTTGTGGTTCTGTTCGCCGAGCTGGGAGTTTGTATTGCAGACGTTTCGTCCCCTGTCTAGGTGACATCCTCAGTGCTTGGGAGCCTCCTGTGAAGCGCTTCTGTGATCTTTCCTCCGGCGTTTATAGTGGTTTGTCTCTGCCCACTTCCGGTTGTCAGTTCCAGCTGTCCGCTGCAGTGGTCGGTATATTGGGTCCAGGTCGATGTGCCTATTGATTGAATCTGTGGATGAGTGCCATGCCTCTAGGAATTCCCTGGCTGTTCTCGGTTTGGCTTGTCCTATAATAGTAGTGTTGTCCCAGTCGAATTCATGTTGCTTGTTATCTGCGTGTATGGCTACCAAGGATAGCTGGTCGTGTCGTTTCGTGGCTAGTTGGTGTTCATGGATGCGGATCGTTAGCTGTCTTCCTGTTTGTCCTATGTAATGTTTTGTGCAGGCCTTGCATGGGATTTTGTACACAATAAGGACTGCACAAAACACTACATAGGACAAAGAGGAAGACAGCTAATGATCCGCATCCATAACACTACTATTACAGGACAAGCCAAACAGAGAACAGCCAGGGAATTCCTAGAGGCATGGCACTCACCCACAGATTCCATCAATAAACACATCGACCTGGACCCAATATACCGGCCACTGCAGCGGACAGCTGGAACTGACAATCGGAAGCGGCAGAGACAAACCACTATAAATGCCGGAGGAAACAACACAGAAGCATCACAGGAGACTCCCAAGCACTGAGGATGTCACCTAGACAGGGGACGAAACGTCTGCAACACAAATTCCCAGCTCGGCAAACAGAACCACAACAACGAGCACCCGAGCTACAAATCTTCTCACAAACTTTGAATACATAACATGGCTACAACACTATGATATAACTAGAAATAATTATAAATCAAATTTATACAGTCGTAAATAAATACATATTGCATAGTAACACTATGATATATCCCTGTCCAGTATGACTTTTACTGTTCAGTTAAACGAAACTTGAAAGGGTTCAGAAAATGTTAAAGATGTTGCCAGGGTTTGAGCTATAGGGAGTGGCTAAGTAAGCTGGGGCTGTTTTCCCTGGAGCATCGGAGGCTGAGGGGTGACCTTATTGATGTTTATAAAATGATGAGGGGCATGGATAGGGTGAATAGACAAGGTCTTTTCCCTGGGGTGGGAGAGTCCAGAACTAGAGGTGAGAGGGGAAAAGACATAAAAAGGACCTGAGGGGCAACTTTGTCAGTCAGAGGGTGGTGCGTGTATGGAATGAGCTGCCAGAGGAAGTGGTGGAGGCTGGGACAATTGCAACATTTAAAAGGCATCTGGATGGGAATATGAATGGGAAGGGTTTGGAGGGACGTGCTGGCACATCGGACTAGATCAATTTTGGCTATGTGCTCGGCATGCACCAGTTGCACATAGGGTCTCTGTGTGCTATACATCTGTATGACTCTCAATGCTGTCCAGGCGAGTCAGTGATGTTATAACAACAACACTGGACCAGCAATCCAGAGGCCCCAGGCAAATAATCTGGGCTCATGGGTTCAAATACCAGTAAAAACAAACCTTGGGGAAATTAAATTTATTTTTTTAAAATCTGAATTGAAAACTAGTCTCAGTCATTGAGAGAATGAAACTTTTCTGAAAACCCATTTGATTCAATAACGGTCTTCAGGGAAGGAAACCCGCTAGCATTAACTTGGTGCTGCCTGCATATGATGGCTCACGTGCTTGACTTTTAAAATGCCCCCTAAAGTCTGGCAATCCTCTTGTCTGAAGGGCAGTTAGGGACGAAAACATTGTTGGCCTTGCCAAAAAAAAAAGCCCACATTCCATGAAGGAGTTTTTCTCGAATGTGACTTCACATCTGCGAATGGGTCACATCAGAACATCCAGACAAATAAGCACCAAAATGTCTGGTGCTGCAAGAGTACAGCAGGTCAGCCAGCATCTGAGGAGCAGGAGGTTTGACGTTTTGGGCATAACCCCTTGATTAGGAATGTGGGGTGGGCCCAAAGGGACTGAGAGATAAATGGGAGGGAGGTGGGACTGGGGGAAGGGAGCTGAGAATGCTATGGGTAGATGAAAGCGGGGGAAGGTGGTGACAGGTCAGACAGGAGGGTGGAGCAGATAGATGGGAAGGCAGATGGACAGGTGGGACAGTTCAAAAGAGCATTCCCAAGTTAGAGGGTTGTCTCTGGGATTGGGCTGGGGGGGGGGGAGGGGGAGAATGATCCTGTATGGTTGGAGGGTCCCAATGCAGAGGCATTCTTCCTCCAGGTATCAGGTGGCCTAGGACCCTGCAACCACATGGCATCAACATCGAGTTCACCAGTTTCCTCACATTCCCTCCCCCCTCCCACCCCAGCTCCAACCCTCCAACTCAGCACCACCCTCTTAAACTGTCCCACCTGTCCATCTTCCTTCCCAACAATCTGCTCCACCCTGTCGCCATCACCGCCCCCGCCACCAACCTGCATCTACCTTACCCCCAGCCCCACTCCCACCTTCCTATTTATCTCTCAGAACCCTTTCCACCCCTCCCCCTCCGCAATTCCTGATGAAGGACACGAGAGAGACACACACAGACACAGAGAGACAGAGACACAGACAGCGATCTCGACCAATGCATCCAGCATATGCACCTTTCCTCAGTTCACCTCCTTTCACTTCACTTCCTACAAACCAACAGTTTAATCCCAAAATGAGAAAAGAAATGGAATAGGAGGGGTGAGAAGAGAGGGTGCTGTACTCACAGAGGTTGGTGCAGTCTGGGGTAACACTCAATCTTCATTCAGAGAGAGAGAGAGCAGCAGGAGCTCATGCTCCAACTTCCGCATTCAAACAATGAGGGGGTGCTCTGATTGGTAGGAGGACCATCCTTCCTTCCGGTCCTCCAAGGCTCCCCATTGGTCATGCCTCCCCGAGTCGAGGTGAAGGGACGGGCGCGTGGGTGGTGGGTGCAGGAGAGAGGTCACGTGGGCGTGGGCGTCACAACGACCAGCGCCGCCACGTGACCCGCGGCGCGGTGGACCAATGGGAAATGATTCCTGATGAAGGGCTTATGCTCGAAATGTCGAATTCCCTATCCCTGAGATGCTGCCTGGCCTGCTGTGCTTTGACCAGCAACACATTTGCAGCTGTGATCTCCAGCATCTGCAGACCTCATTTTTTACTCGGACCAATGGGAAAGGCTGGAACGCCGCACGGACGGGCGCTCCGTCCAATCAACGCACGGCCTTTGTGACGACGGCGGTCCCTCGATTCACGTGATCGGTTGCTCCTGCATATGCGCCGTTGCGGGGGTGGGTTAAGGGAAGCTGATATTGTGTTGGTGTGGAGGGTCGCTGTGTCCAGGAAGAGGTGAGTGTGGTTCAGTCAATGAGCATCAGTCAGACCCTGCTGGAGCATGTGGTGGGGGTGGGATATTAGGTACAGCAAGAGTTAAAGAGTGTGTGGGATGGAGATTTACAGCTTTTTTTAGGTAATAAGTCCCTTTCTGGACAATACTGGGGGATGGGTAATATCAGAAACAGCAGAGTGAGAATTGAAGAAAAGTGTGTGTGTGTGTGTCGGGTGGAGGTTTGCAACACTTTTTAAAGTTAAAAATCACACAACTCTAGGTTATAGGAGAAAATGAGGTCTGCAGATGCTGGAGATCAGAGCTGAAAATGTGTTGCTGGAAATGCTCAGCAGGTCAGGCAGCATCCAAGGAACAGGAGATTCGACGTTTTGGGCCAGAGCCTTTCTTCAGGGCTTATGCCTGAAACGTCAAATCTCCTGTTCCTTGGATGCTGCCTGACCTGCTGAGCTTTTCCAGCAGCACCTTTTCAACTCTAGGTTATCGTCCAACAGGTTTAATTGGAAGCACTGGCTTTCAGAGAGACACTACTTCATCAGGCAACTTGTTAATATTTCAGATAATGGAAATGTATTGCTGGAAAAGCGCAGCAGGTCAGGCAGCATCCGAGGAGCAGGAGAATCGAGGTTTTGGGCATGAGCCCTTCTTCAGGAATGAGGAAAGTGTCCTCATTCTTTCCTCATTCCTGATGAAGGGCTTTTGCCCGAAATGTCGATTGTTTTTTTTTCCCTGCTCCTCGGATGCTGCCTGACCTGCTGTGCTTTTCCAGCACCACTCTGATCTCCAGCATCTGCTGTCTTTTTGGCCTGGAGGTTTTACTAGCTACCTGATGAAGGTGCAGAGCTCTGAAAGCTCGAACTTCTAAACAAATCTAATGGACTACAACCTGGTGATGTGTGATTTTTTTTTACCTTTGTATACCCCAGCCCAACACTGGCATCTGCATATTGTAACTTGGTTGTTTTAGGGAAGTTCTACAGAAACTAGAATGATCTGTTCTGAATTCCTGTCATGTGCAGGCAGCAATGACTTTTGTAATCCCCTTTTCACAGGATATGAGAAGAGCAGCTTTGCAGGTAGAGCTCCCCAACGGAGTACCATGTGAAGGTCTGACAGAGCCCCTTGATTCGTGGGACAGGAGAGACGTCCCTCTTTCAGTCCAGAAGGGGAAAATTCTTTGAACGTTTTTGTCTGCTTCAGTAGGCTCTTAAAGTATCATCTTTACCTGAACCACAGGGGCACGTGCCTGAGCCAGTTTGCCCACTGTGGGGAAAGGAAGTCTCAGGAGGCATTCCGCGTGCCATGGAGAAACTGTGGAAGTGTGGGGATTGCGGGAAAGGATTCAGATCCCCCTCCGTGCTGGAGATCCACCGCTGGGCCGCTCCCCGGTGTGGACACTTCACCTGCTCCGTCTGCGGCAAGGGCTTCACCCAGTCGTCCCACCTGCTGTCCCACCAGCGGGTCCACACCGGGGAGAGGCCATACGCCTGCTCCGAGTGCGGGAAGGACTTCAGCGACTCGTCCACCCTGCTGCGGCACCAGCGGGTCCACACCGGGGAGCGGCCCTTCACCTGCTCCGTCTGCAGCAAAGGCTTCACCCAGTCGTCCCACTTGCTGTCCCACCAGCGGGTCCACACCGGGGAGAGGCCGTACGCCTGCTCCGAGTGCGGGAAGAACTTCAGCGACTCGTCCACTCTGCTGCGGCACCAGCGGGTCCACACCGGGGAGCGGCCCTTCACCTGCTCCGAGTGCGGGAAGGACTTCAGCGACTTGTCCACCCTGCTGCGGCACCGGCGGGTCCACACCGGGGAGCGGCCCTTCACCTGCTCCGTCTGCGGCAAGGGCTTCACCCAGTCATCCCACCTGTTCTTACACCAGCGGGTCCACACCAGGGAGAGGCCGTTCAGCTGCTCGGTCTGCGGCAAGAGCTTTACCCACTCGTCCAACCTGCTGACCCACCGCCGGGTCCACACCGGGGAACGGCCCTTCACCTGCTCCGTCTGCGGCAAGGGCTTCACCCACTCGTCCACCCTGCTGTCCCACCAGCGGGTCCACACCAAGGAGAGGCCGTTCAGCTGCTCTGTCTGCGGCAAGAGCTTCACCCACTCGTCCACCCTGCTGACCCACCAGCGGGTCCACACTGGGGAGAGGCCCTTCAGCTGCTCGGTCTGCGGCAAGGGCTTCACCCGGTCGTCCACCCTGCTGCAGCACCAGCGGGTCCATACCAGGGAGCGGCCGTTCACCTGACCCGTCTGCGGGAGGGGCTTCGCTCAGTCCCAGCACCTGCTGCAGCACCAGCGGGGGCACAAGTGACGGGGCCAGCCGCTGTGAGTCACCGCCCAGGGCTTAACCCTGGGTGGGAGGGGGGAGGGTCACTGCAGTTGCTGTGCTCTCATCCCCTTGGCATCCAGTGACTCTGCGAGCCTGCGACTGCGCATTACCTCCTGAAGTAGAGATGTACAACACAGAAACAGACCCTTCGCTCCAACTCCTCCATATCCTCAACCAGTCAAGTTCCATTTGCCAGCAATTGGCCCTATCCCTCCAAACCCCTCCTTACACAGATACCCAAGTGGATGCCTTTTAAATGCTGCAATTGTACCAGCCTCCACCACTTCCTCTGGCAGCTCATTCCACACGCAGACACACCACCCTCTGTGTGAAAAATGTTGCCCCTTAGGACCCTTTTTAAATCTTTCCCCTCTCACCCTAAACCTATGCCCTCTAGTTCTGGCAAAAGACTTTGTCTATCCCTATCCATGCCCCTCATGATTTTATAAACCTCTCTTAAAGTCAACCCTCAGCCTCCGATGTTCCAGGGAAGACAACCCCAGCCTGTTCAGCCTCTCCCTGTAGCTGAAACCCTCCAACCCAGGCAACATCCTTGTCAATCTTTCTGAACCCTTTCAAGTTTTGCAACATCCTTCCGATAGACCAGAAGTGCACATAATACAGAGGAACTTCGATTATCCAGAATTAGATGAACCAGCACGGTGGCTCAGTGGTTAGCGCTGCTACCTGACAGTACCAGGGACCCGGGTTTCATTCCTGCCTCAGGCGACAGACTGTGTGGAGTTTGCACATTCTCCCCGCGTCTGCGTGGGTTTCCTCCTAGTGCTCCGGTTCCGTCCCACAGTCCAAAGATGTGCAGGTCAGGGTGAATTGGCCATGCTAAATTGCCCGTCGTGTTAGGTACATTAGTCAGAGGGAAATGGGTCTGGGTGGGTTACTCTTCGGAGGGTCAGTGTGGACTGGTTGGGCCTGTTTCCACACTGTAAGGGATCTAATCGTCAAGTGACTGAAATACACCCTGCATGTGTCCTTTGGATAATCGAGGTTCCTGTGTATTCCAAAAGTGGCCTAACCAACGTCCTGTCCAGACCCCAACCCCTATACTCAGTGCTCTGGCCATAAAGTGATCTGTAGAATCTGCGGGACTTGCTTAATCCTGGAAGGTAAATCACGTGTTTCTCCTTCTCTTGCAGGTGGATCCAAGATTTCACTCTCTGTCCCATTGAGTCTCCAGTCAGGTCCTTCAGCTCAACTGGTCTCTCTCAGTATTTCTGACCCATGTGAGCCTCTACGCACCTCCCCTTCACTTGCTCACACTTGATTTCCCTTACAGCAGCATTCCCTTCAGTTCCTTTCTCCCTGACGTCTGTATCCAGCTTCTCCTTAAATGCCGTCCACCTCGACCTGCTACTGTGCGGGTCAGTCCCGCTGCAGACAGAGGTCTCTCCTTTGTAACCTCTTCAAAAGATTTACCACTGACTTCCCCCTTCAGTCTTTTCTATTTCTGGGTCTCCCCGCTGTTGCGAAACTTGGAATGGTTCAGAAAAGATTTACAAGGATGTTGCCAGGGTTGGAGGATCTGAGCTACAGGGAGAGGCTGAACAGGCTGGGGCTGTTTTCCCTGGAGCGTCGGAGGCTGAGGGATGACCTTACAGAGGTTTACAAAATTGAGGGGCATGGATAGGATAAATAGGCAAAGTCTTTTCCCTGGGGTTGGGGAATCCAGAACTAGAGGGCATAGGTTTAGGGTGAGAGGGGAAGATATAAAAGAGACCTACAGGGCAACTTTTTCATGCAGAAGGTGGTGTGTGTATGGAATGAGCTGCCAGAGGATGTGGTGGAGGCTGGTACAATTGCAACATTCAAGAGGCATTTGGATGGGTATATGAATAGGAAGGGTTTGGAGGGATATGGGCCGGGTGCTGGCAGGTGGGATTAGTTTGGGTTGGGATATTTGGTCGGTATGGACGGGTTAGACCGAAGGGTCTGTTTCCGTGCTGTATATCTCTTGACAAAGCCTTGTCTGAGGGTGAACTGTCGTTCCCGTTGATGTGGGTGGTCCCCAGTCTGTTGTCCTTTTCCTTTCCTTTCTCGGAAAGGACGTCGCGGACATGGGCAGTGTTCCCGAGCCCCGCTCCGGAACGGGCTGTTCCGTCCTCTTCCAGCCCCCGGTGGGGGGGGAAGGGGCAGCTTGAGTGCATTGGGAGAGTGGGCCGTTCACCGGGAGGGTGCCAACGGGACGGGAGAGCGGTACCGATAATGGGGCAAGGGGGAGATGCCTCAGACCGCCAGAAACACTGGGGCAGCTGCTCGCGTGCTCCTTTTGGATCTCACAGCACAGGGAGGCCATTCATCTGATTACCTCCCCGTCTCTGTGTCTTTCTGTCTCTCTCTCTCTGCATCTGCCTCTGCGTCTGTCTGTCTCTCCGAGGTGACAGCGGGTTCCAGCATATTGCTGGGTAAACCTGTTTTTCCTCTGTTTTCCCCCTCTCTCTCCTGCTCAAACCCCTGAACTTCAGGCCGCCCCTGACCTTGTCACTATCAGTGAATAGGGAACAGCTTTTCTTCCTCCACCTTATCTGAACCTATCACAATCTTCCCCACTTTCACCAGTTGTATCTGTGTGTGACCCTCTCTTTCTGTGTCTCTTTCTCTCCTAAGCCCCCTCCCTCACCACATCCCATTTACCCACCCCCTCCTGTCATGCTCCCACTTTCAAACGGTCTCGTTGTGTTTTCACTGCCTCTTCCCCATCGTTTCCGTCAAGCACCTCATCTCACGCTTAGAACCCCTGCACTGTAGGAGTAGGCCCTTCAGCCCATCCAACCCACACCTCACCCAGACCTCTGCCTGTAACCCTGCAATTCCCATTGGCTAACCCACCTAGTCTACACATCCCTGGGCACTATGGGTAATTTAGCATGGTCAATGCCCCCTAACCTGCACATCCCCAAACACTATGTAATTTAGCATGGCCAGTCCACCCAAACCTGCACATCCCTGGATACTATAGGACAATTTAGCCTGGCCAATCCTACACTAAGGGTGGATTGGCCATGCTAAATTACCCATAGTACCCAGGGATGTGTAGGTTAGGGTAGATTGGCCATGCTAAATTACCCAATCCTACATATCCCTGGGTACTGTTAGGATAAAATAGGTCAAGGGAGGGTGGAGCTATAGCTGCTGTTTGGGGAATCGAAACTGTAGCTGCAGCTGCTGCTTGGGAAATCGAAACTGTTGCTTATGTGGCCAGCTCAGCTGCCAACGCCCAAATGAGCTCAATAACAGGAAACGCCTAGCAAACGCGAAATGTCCTAATAAGGCAATGCTTAGTAGCTCCGCGAAGCTCTGCTTAGCAAAGAGTATAGCAGGAGCAGATTTGGGAGGGGAAGGCAGAACGCGCCTTCTCCAGTGAATGTAGGGTGATTCACTGTATCAGCTACGATTCTGCAATAAAGTCTGCTTGTGCCAAACAATTGAGCGTCTGTTGTCTCTCCTCCTAAAACGAACATGCATGGACAAATTCTGTCCTAACAGTACTATGGGTAATTTAGCATGGCCAATTCACCCTCACGTACACATCCCTAGGTACTATGGGTAATTTAGCATAGCCAATCCACCCTCACCTACGCATCTTTGGATTGTGGGAGGAAGCCAGAGCACCCGGAGAAAACCCTCGCAGGCACAGGCTGGAAATGTGCAAACTCCACACGGACAGTCGCCCCTGAGGCTGTAATTGAACCCGGGTCCCTTGGCGCTGTGACCACTGAGCAACCCCTTATAATCCGCCTGCGTTAAGTTCCTTTTGTCACCTGGAGGAATGTTACAGGGGGGAGCGGGGTTTAAGTCTTCTCTGAGCTGAGAGAGGACACAGGAGATGCTCCTCATCATGCTTTCATGTGTCACATTGCATAATTCTTAGATTTTACATGTAAATGTCTAGTTGGGGTTAGAATTCTTGTAAATATAGACAAACGGAAACACTTGTTGAGACATTTCACCAAACCCCCAAGTAGGCAATTGACATGCCCGCCCCTGAAAAGAGAACCTTTTGGGGGGTCAGAGCTGACATTGAGAATAGCGAAATGAACACTGTCCCCGTCGTGTTTGTATTTTTGCTGACAGAAGGGCAGTTTGCAGTCAGCAGGAACTGTGGGACTAGAGGCTGCGGGCCAGGTCTGCGCTCGGGAGCGTAAATCCCAACGGGAACCAGAGGCGTTGCTAACGTTTAAGCCAGCTGAGCTTAGCAAGAAAAGGCTGCGACCCTGTGCTTGAACTGATCAGCCGAAACTTTGGGCGTAGCCAAGGAGATCTGAAGGCGAAGCTCACGGGAGGGTCTCCTTTCTCAAAAAAAACCAGAAAACATGAGGGATACCAGGAAGAATTCCGCTGAATTCCAGAGAGCTGTGGCATGCCGTTGATTTGGTACAATGAGCTTTTAATGTGAACTCTCATGAGGGAATGCAAACGAACTCAAGTTGAAATGTAGCTCCGTAAAGTGTTGTGTAACAGTCATAGCGTTGACCGTTGTTGAACGTTTTGATGCGGTCCAGTTTTTCTTTTGTTTTTTAAAGATGAGATGATGTTTTGTGGTTTTTGGATGGGTTGGGGACAGAGTGGGAGGTAGGGTGGGCTGGGATCTTCCATGTTGATGGGATTTGACAGTGAATTTTGCTTCGTCAATTATTCAGACTGTGTGCCTGGAGAGAGGGAGGGTCAGACCCTTGGGAAGGGTGCTGGCGGGGTGTGGGCGGGAGGTGAACCTTTGCAATGTCCAATCAGAAGGCTAAGTGTTAAGATAACAAGAGCCGATATTTATCAGTCGATAAGTGCAACATGTAAGCAGTTTGTTCATATGCAGCTCAAAGGCTGTCCCCAAAGTTAAACTTAGTATGGCGCCTACCCACTCAATCCAGTTACCCACCCCATCTCAGGGTGGATATGTGAACTATCACTAATTTTCTTCTAACGAATAAAACATTTAAACCTAGCTGTTCAGGAAAGCAAACAAGTTTAAAACTACAGCCGTGCTGCAGTTAAACTCAATAGACTTACTCAGAGCAAAATACATGTTCCCTGAACGCAGTTGAAAGTTAACATCGTTGTATTAGATGTCGGAATATCTGTTTAAATGGAGCGGTGAGCTTTCCCAATGTAGACAGGGCTCCTCGAAACGTGGCAGTGTCCCCCCTGCAGCTGCAGAGCGAGACAGGAGAGTTTGTTTTTGTGAATGAGCAGTTGTAGCGCGAGGTGGCTGTTGCTTGGTGACGGTGAGGCTCCCCCGGCCCCGCCCATCCCCCCGTGCAGACGTCACGCGGGGGTGAAGGCGGTTGGGAGGAGAAGTCGCTCGAGCGGCGAAGCGGCGGCCGTTAGGAAAATGGCGCCGTGCGGCCCGGGGCAGACCCCCGTCACTGGTCACCGCCGCCTTCCTGGTGCAGCTGCTGTGTCACGGCCACACCGGCCGGCTGTACAGCAGGCAGGAGCCGGTGACCATTCTGGAGGCGGATGGGGTTAAGGGCCTGCTTGGGAACTGGTCGGCCGCCTGGGTGGTGGAGTTCTACTGGTCGTGGGGCGGCCCCTGTGTCAACTATGGGGCCACCTGGAAGGTACTGGGCCCGGGAGGTGAAAGGTGAGGCAGGTTGTGGGGGGGACGGAGGGGAAGGAATGTGGGGCCTGTCCTGTCATAGTCACATTTTACACTCACTTTCCATCTGCTTTTACTGGCGCTTGTGCTGTTTACCCCTCACTGTGTTTTAATCCTTGTGTTGTTTACCCTTTGCTGTTACTTGTGCAATTGTTGAGGGTAGTGTGTAAATACTAGTGAAGGATACTATGCACCAGCATGTATATGTTCCTCAGTTATTGAAGGGGCAGGACCTGTTGAGAACGGTTAGTAAAGCAGGTTCTGCACTAAGTCTTGTTAACATGGATATGTTCATTGGAAAAGTTGACTTTTTATTATTTAGAGTCGTAGAGATTTTCAGCACGGAAACAGATCCCCTCAGTCCAACCTGTCCACGCCAACCAGATATCCTACATTAATCTAGTCCCCATTGCCAGCACTATATCCCTCTACACCATTCCTATTCATATACCCATCCAGATACCTTTTAAAGGCTGTAATTATACCGGCCTCCACCACTTCCTCTGTCAGCTCATTCCATACCTGCAGCACCCTCTGCAGGGAAACATTGCCCTTCAGGTATCTTTTATATCTTTGTGGCCTCACCCTAAACCTATGTCCTCTAGTTGTGAAGGTCACCCCAACACGGAGGAAAAACTTAAAAACATTGAGCAGCCAAACAAATGCAAAAGCAATCAAATATTGAGCCACATGGGGGAAAAAATATCGCTCTGCCCTTTTTGATCTCCAATAGACATTTGGAAACTTAAAATCTGTCAGTAACACCAGCATTGCTACAGAGCATATTGTGTACACTCCTCGGTGTCAACAAGTAGCGCACATGTTTGCTAATGTCACCAAAACATTGGGCGTGTTCCTTATTGTCGGCAGAAAGGGGGCGAAACCTACTTTTGACACTGGAGGACCGGAAGGAGACTTGTCCTCCTGCCATTCGGAGCTCCCCTATTGGTGAACGCGGAAGTTGGGCCATGAGGTTCTGAAGTTCCTGCCCCTCCCCTCTCTCAATGAAGATTGAGCTTCACTCAGACTGCAGCTTCCTTCCTCTGTCCAACGTCTGTGAGTACAGCACTCTCTTTTCTCACCCCCTTTTCCATTTACGTTTCATTCTGGGGTTCAATTGTTGACTTGGAGCAACTGAAAGGACTGGGAGTGAATCCAGTGAGGGGACAGACTCTGGAAAAATTAGTCCAAGCCTTTGTCTCAATTGACAAAATAGACAGGCAGGAGACTGGAAGAATGCAGCAAGCCAGGCAGTATCAGTAGGTGGAAGAGTTGAGGTATCTGGTGGAACCTTTGTTCAGGATTGGGGGTGGGTATAGGGAGAGCTGTGGAACAAGGGTGTGCTGGGGGCAGGGTGATGAAGTGAGGATAGGTGGAGACAGGTAGAAGGTACAATAGACAATAGGTGCAGGAGTCGGCTCTTCTGCCCTTTGAGCCAGCACCACCATTCATTATGATCGTGGCTGATCATCCTCAATCAGTATCCTATTCCTGCATTATCCCCATAACCTGGTTGGTGAATGGGAGGAAGGAATCTAGTTGGCAGGGAAGAGTGGAAAGGGCTGGGAAGTGAGTTGGGGGATGGGATGGGAGATTATTTGAAATTGGAGAACTTAGTGTCGAGTCCTCCGGGCTGTGGACTGCTCAGACAAGATGAGGTTTTGTTCCTCCAATTTGTCAGAAGGGGAGTGGGAAGGGGCATTAAAATGGGTGGAGACTGGGAAGTCCGCTCAGCCTCTGTGGATCCGGCTGTGATGCTCGGCAAACCATTCCCCAAGTTTACGCTTGGTCTTCCTGACGTAGAGAAGACCACAACTGGCAAAGCACAGTGGGTCGAGCAGTAGGACAGTCGTAGTTTGAGGCACAAGCTCTTCATCAGGAATGATGCGTGGATGTTCAGAGGGGCATCAGCGTCCTTCTGTGCCAGTTGTCAGACAGGTGCAGCAGGCAATGAGCAAGGCAAGTGGTGTGTTAGCAAGAGGAATTAAGTTCAGAAGTGGGAATGTCTTCCAGCAGTTAGGAGGTCATAGAATATATTCAAGGCTGAGTTCATGTGATTTTTATGTGGATGCTTGTGGGGGAAGGCAAAAAAATGGTTGTAAGACCAGTATCCAGTTTTAAGACAGTTCCAGAGTCAGACAGCACAGAAACAGACCCTTCAGTACAACTAGTCAATGCTGACTATGTTCTCAAACTAAACCACTCCCACCTGGCAGTGTTTTGGCCCATATCCCTCCAAACCTTTCCTATTCATGACGTTACTGTACCTGCATCCACCACTTCCTCTAGACATTTAGTCCTCACGTGAACTACTCTGTGTAAAAAAAAAATTGTGCCCTTCAAGTCTTTTTAAAATCCTTCTCCTGTCACCGTCAAAATTTGCTCCCTCATCTTGAAACCCCAACCCTAGGGGAAGGACACCCTTTGTTCACCTCATCTCTCCCCTCATGATTTTATAAATGTTGATAAGATCACATCTCCACTTCCAATGCTCCAGTGAAAAAGTCCCAGCCCATCCACCTAGATGAAGGTAGAATCCTGTCCCTCAGGATTCCCTCCAACAATGTGCCCACCACTGATGTCAGGCACACTGATCTATAGTTCCCTGGATTGTCCTTACCACCCTTCTTAAACAGTGGCACCACGTTAGCCAACCTCCAGTCTTCTGGCACCTCACCTGACATGCACAGTATGCTCTATGGAGATGCTGTTTTTGATGGATTTAAAGTGTCCAAATGCCACAATTTCTCCCCCACTCACTTGACATAACCGTGCAGGCTCCTCGCTGTTTGATGTTCATGTTACTTAGAACCCTCATGATCATATCAATCTCAATGAGGTCACCCCTCAACCTCCTGTGCTCCAGTGAAGACAGTCTCAGCTTCTCCTTATAACTCAAACCCTCCGGTCCTGGCAACATCCTGGTAAATCTTTACTGAACTCTCTGTAATAGTATTCTTCCTATTACAGGGCCACCAGAAGCCTTCTCAGTACTCTACAAGTGACTTCACCAACATCCTGTACACCTTCAACATGATGTCCCAACTCCTTTTATTCAATGGTGTGAACAATTAAGGTAAGTGTGCTGAATGTTTAACATCAATCTACATTTGTCAATATATCATATCAGTTGCATGACACTGTGACCTTTTGCTCTTAACTCTGCGTCTTATGATCCTGCTCCACAGCTACCCGATGAAGGAGCAGCGCATCGAAAGCTAGTGCTTCCAAATAAATCTGTTGGACTATAACCCACTGTTGTGATTTATCAACCTTGTCCCACCTAGTCCAACAGCAGCACCTCCACCTCCTTTCTAATGAACACAGCCCATACCTCCCGGTGCTGCCAGTAAACTGCCGATGAAATGATGCAGTACCTGCACTCCTGAAAAGTTTATAATTTCTAACGAAACCAGCTACTCATTCACTGCTCCATCTGATACATGACTTTGGAAACTTAGTGCAGGAGGCTGCAAGAAATGAGCAGCTTTAAAACAAAAACCGCTTGGAGCTTTCAATGAGAGCTTGAGCCCAGCAGTACATTCTGGTTACCTTTATTGTGGCCCAACATTGTTACAGCTGCAGATGCCCCCAGCAAAAGGGCAGAGAAAGAGTAGCTGTGTTTTAGACAGCTCAACAACAGGGGGAGGTGCAAGGGGCAGGGCAAGGCCAACAGCAGGCCCCCGCACTACGCCTGCGTTGCCTGCACAGTTTACAAAAATCCCTTCCCCTTCAGAGACTCCCCACAGTGTGGAAGCTGGCCACTCGACCCAAAGACTACACACCGATCCTCCAAAGGGTAACTCACCACGCAATTCCCCTACCCCTATTGCTCAACATTTACCCCTGACTAATGCACCTAACCTGCACATCCCTGGGCACTATGGGTATTTCAGTACTGTCAATCCACCTGAACCTGGACAACTCGTATATGCCAACCAGATATCCCAACCCAATCTAGTCCCACCTGCCAACACGGGGCCCGTATCCCCCCAGTTGCCTTTTAAATGTTGCAATTGTATCAGCCTCCACCACTTCCTCTGGCAGCTCATTCCATACACGTACCACCCTCTAAATGAGAAGGTTGCCCCTTAGGTCTCTTTCATATCTTTCCCCTCTCACCCTAAACCTATGCCCTGTAGTTCTGAACTCTCCCATCCCATAGAAAAGACTTTGTCTATCTATCCTATCCATGCCCCTCATGATTTTATAAACCTCTATAAAGGTCACCCCTCAGCCTCTGACGCTCCAGGGAAAATAGCCCCAGCCTGTTCTGTCTCTCCCTATAGCTCAAATCCTCCAGTCTTGGCGACATCCTTGTAAATCTTTTTAGATTAGATTAGATTACTTAGTGTGGAAACAGGCCCTTCGGCCCAACAAGTCCACACCGACCTGCCGACGCGTATATCACCCAGACCCATACTCCGGGGGTTTGCAAGGACTGCCACAAACACTACGTAGGACAAACAGGAAGAAAGTTAGCCACCAGGATACACGAACACCAGCTAGCCACAAAAAGACACGACCTTCTATCCCTCGTAGCCCAACATACGGATGAAAGAAAACACCACTTTGACTGGGACAGCATCTATCCTGGGACAACATCTATCCTGGGACAGGCTAAGCAAAGACATGCCAGAGAATTCCTAGAGGCCTGGCACTCCAGTCACAACACCATAAACAAACACATAGATCTAGATACCATCTATCAACCCCTCAGGAAATGACATCACCACAAACCCCAGGAACCCTATCCAGGACAAACATATAAATCGAAAGCAGGAGACAACAGCTTCGCTTCATTTGGAGGTCGCCACTGATGACGACCCCGAGCCAGGTAATGAAACGTCTGGATATCAAACCTACAGCTCAGCGAGCAAACCTACACCCTAATCCTCAACCTGAGCTACAAACCTTGCAAAGTAGAATGTATTTGCAAACATCATGCTGCAAATACAAACCCACCCCCATGGATGATCTATCTCGTGTGTGCATGAGATAGAGAAACAGTCTATGTCCGTGCTGTTTATCTCTATTTGATAATCGTTGCTTTATTTCTGTTGGTGTAAATGTTGTTGTAATTCATAGCTGGATCCTCATAGGTGTAAGGGTGACAGAATTCCTCAAGTAGGGCACTGGAAGATTCCTGGGAGACCCCTATTTCTGGTTTACTTCCTCATGAACAAACATTAAGCACGTGTACCTATTTATTTACGATTTTGTTTTATTTTTCTTGTTTGATTCCCTGCTATGACTACACCTTGTATTAGGATAGTTGACCGGCTGGGAGATTGTGGCTTGGGTCTTGATTGAATATTTTATCGTTCCCGAAGTTATAAAAGGCGGGGTCAAAGCTTTAGCAGAAATCCAGCAGAGCTGAGAACAGACCGACATCTTAGTCTGTGGGAACAGGGAGATCAACAGAGGATAGAGAAATCAGGTCCTGAAACCAGACCACCCTGTGATCAGTGCTTTGATTAGAGGCATCCTTCTACATCAGTCAATGCCAGTTGTCAGACAGGTGCAGCAAGGCAAGTGGTATATTAGCAGGCTGAACTGAGATTAGAAGTGGAGATGTCTTCCTGCAGTTAGGGAGTCATTGAATTTATTCAAGGCTGAGTTCATCTGATTTTTGAACAACAAAGTGTGGATTTTTATGTTGTGTGGATGAGGTGTGTTTTTTTGTGGTTTATGTTTTGGATACAGGAAGAGTAGACATTTTTTTAAAGTGGAAGGCAAGAAAATGGTTTTAAGACCACGACAGAACAGTTACGGTCAGACAGCACAGAAACGGACCCTTCAGTCCAACTATTCCATGCTGACTATGTTCTCAAACTAAACTAGTGCCACTTGCCAGTGTTTGGCCCATATACCTCCACACCTTCCCTATTCATGTACTTATCCACGTCTTTTATTTTTTTTTAGAAGATATTTTTATTAGAAATTTAATATTTTGACAGATTTACAAAAATAAACTGAACTTTCAAGCACAAACATTAATATAAAAATAGATCTTAAATATATAATCATCAAAATTCAAAGGAATGATACTAAAGAAGAAAGAAAAACAATGAAACTCAGTTAACTACTAATCTAATCCACAATTATCCAGAGTGTATAGTTGAGTCACTTACATCCTTCAAACAAGAGAAAATGTTCTCTAATACACTCATAACAGTATAATAAAAAGGAAACTATTTCCAAACAATAAGAACAAAAAAAAACATGTTTGAATGGAGATCCTCCCCCTTGTTCTCAGGGGGCCTTACTTCCTTTCTAAAGGTCCACCATATCCTCTCCCAAACAGTGTCCCACCCTTGACCCGGGCGCTCCTTAATAGGATTTAGATATAATACCGAGCTAGAGTTAACAGTGAGTGCCCCACCCCCACCCCTCCCCACCCATACCTGAGTATATCTGATAGCATCAATGCCACGTACAAACACACATAACTATAAAATGACAACTCCAACAAATTACAGTTAAGTATAATAACATAAAATAGCAAGGGAAGACAACCCTGCTCCCAGAAGCAAAAGTAAAGTAGAGTAAAGTATCCATTTCTCCCCACGGCGTGTGGAAGAGGCAAGCCAACATAAATTGTCTCTTACGATTTATTTAAACGAGTCTAAAAGTTCCTTAGCCTCTTCTGGTGATCTAAAATTATACTCGGATCCTTCGTGGTTAAAGCATAACGTCGCTGGGTAGCGTAAGATGAATTGAATATTTAAGTTCCTTAGACATTTCTTCACCTCATCAAACGCCTTCCTCCTTCGGGCCAAAGCCGGGGAGAAGTCCTGAAATAACATAATCTTGGATCCTTCATGGATCATGGCTTTAGGATCCTTTCCAAGATTTCTGGAGGCATCCAGGAGTATCTGCCTCTCCCTATAACTCTGCAGCCGGAACAGGACCGGGCGTGGGCGCTGGTTTGGGCCAGATCCGCGTACTGCGACCCGGTAGGCCCACTCCACCCTTACCCGGTCAGTTTCAGCCCCCAGGTTTAAAAGCTGGGGCAGCCATCGCTCCAGAAATGCTGCTAATTGTCCTTTCCCTTCTTGTTCAGGGAGGCCCAGAAGACGGATATTCTTTCTCCGATTTCTATTATCCAGGTCATCCATGTAGATTTCAAAGGCCCGGACTCTCTGCTCCAGAGCTCGCACCTGTTCTGCAGCTGTTTGTGCTGCAGCCTCGGAGGTCGTGGCCTTTAGCTCCGCCCCCTCCATTCGGCCCTGCAATTCCTCAATAGCCTGGCTGTGCTTTTGTAGCTTTTCTTCGAATGAGTTCCATCTCTGTCTGGATTCTGCGATGAAATTGACGAGTGTCGTTTCCAGCCTGGCAATCATCTCTTCAAGGCCTGTTTTTACATCAGCTGCAGCCGGAGGAGTCTTTGTTTTCTGAGAGCTGCGGGGTCCCTTTGGTTTACTCATTATCCACTTAATATTAAACTGCTTAAATATAATAGTAAGCAGCTAATTAAGGTTAGAAAATTTTTTTGGGTGGTTTGGTAAGTGTGGTGGGGGTGAGTAACTCACTTTACCCAGGTTTTGGGAAGAGCACTGTAAACTCAGACTTGCTGAGTCGCCGCCATCTTGGATGCCCACATGTCTTTTAAACGTTGCATCTGAACATGTATCCACCACTTCCTCTTTACATTCACTCAATACATGAAACACTCTGTTATAAACAAACTTTTCCCAATTCTGTCCATTCCATGGATTCATTCTCTTTCCTTTCAGTTGCTGCAAGTCATAAATTGAAGCCCAGAATGAAAAAAATGGAAAAGGAGTTGTGAAGAGAGTACCCTACTCACAGATGGTTGACACAGTAAGGAGGGTGGAGTCTGGAGCAAACCCGAAATGTTGATTTTCCTGCTCCTCGGACGCTGCCTGACCTGCTGTACTTTGCCAGCACCACTCTAATCTTGACCCTGATCTCCAGCATCTGCAGTTCTCACTTTCTCCTGTAAGAAATCAGCAGTTTTAAACCAAAAACCTGTTGCAGTTTAAAGCTCTCATTGAGAGTATGAGCTCAGTGTGAAGTTCAGGTAATCTTTATTGTGACCCAACTTTGTTACAGCTTCAGAATCTCCCAGCAGAAAGGTGTAGAAAAAGTAGCAATGTTTTAAAAACAGCTGAAGGTCAAAGTGCAACTCCTCACTTTCTTCATTATTGGTCACCACTGAGTTGTCCCTTTGTAATTGGATCCTTGGTGTAGCCTTAATCTGGAGGAAGTATTTCCTCACTCAGCAATTTCAACCTGTATCCAAGTAAGTTGGATGAGCAGCATAGAGTCAACCAGACTATTGTGGGTCTGGAATCACGTGTAGGCCAGACTGGGTAAAGGATGCAGCTGGGACGACTGCTCTGATAACTGCTCAAGTCTTCCCTAAAAAGGAACTGAGTGAATCAGATGGGGGTTTTCTTCCACCCCCACCCACCGACAATGGTTTCACCGTTAGATTCTGAACTCCAAATTTCTGACCAAATTCCAATTCCGCCATCTGTTGTGGGAATCGAACTCGGGAGCCACTGGAACTGGGTTGATAGTCCAGTTGGTAAAGGCACTCGGCCGTCTTTCTTTCAATCCTCCTGCAATGCCACGTGATCCCGCTGGTAGGTCAGCAAGGAGGCGGCCTGGGTAAAGGCCTTCCCGCACTCGGGGCAGCTTAAGGGCCTCTCCCCCATGTGGATCCACTGGTGGGTCTGGAGGTTGGAGGAATCGCTGAAGTCCTTCCTGCAGTCAGGGCAGGGGAACGGCCTCTCCCCAGTGTGACTGCGCCAATGAGTCTCCAGGGCAGACGGGAAACAAGCCTTTCCCACAGTCGCCACACTTCCATGGTTTCTCCACGGGGCGGGATTCCTCGGGTTTCTCCATGGCCGAAGCTTCAGCCGCACAAACGCATGTGGAGCTTCTCTCCACCGTGAATTCCTCTTTCCAAACCGTATAGCTGTTACACGCTCCTCACTCAGTGCACTGCAATGGTAGGGTCTCTCATCCAGTCCCACTGATGCTGAAAACGTACCCAAACAGGAACCAAACAGCTTTGCTCCTCACAGAATCGTAGTTGCAAACTGTTGCGGTCCCGATGGATTGGATTGAATGACTGTCAGACATGGACGTCAAAGTAAGGACTGCAGACGCTGGAGAGTCAGAGTCAGAAAGTGCGGCGCTGGAAAAGCACAGCAGGTCAGGCAGCATCCGAGGAGCAGGAGAGTCAATGTTTTGGGCATTAGGCCTTCATCTGTTGATTTTGAAACTTCCATCTTCAGATCCTGAAATGTAAAAAGAGATTACAAAAGTCATCACTGTCAGTGCAGGGTAGAAATTCTGAACAAGCAATTCTACTTTCTGCGGAAAGTTCTTTTCTTTTGTTATTTCACAAAATTGAAAGCACCATCCCACTCTCTCTCCCCTCTGTTCTCACTCTGATCTAACTAATTCCCCTGAAGGTGCTGATTCAGGATCTTCCAGGGGCAGAAAAGCAAAAACGTCAAGACTGACATCTCTGAATTTTGGATAACTCCACCTGAAAGTTAATATCTTTCACAACATTGGGATACTGCTGAGAGGTGAGGAGGTCTGATTTTGGGAAGCAAAAAAAAAAAGAGTTTGTGCCAATCCCTTCCCTTCAGAGAATCCCCAGAGTGTGAAAGCAGGCCACTCAGCCCCACAAATCCATACCGACCCTCTAAAGGGTAACAGACCCACACCTATTCCCCTACCCCTATTGTTCAACTTTTACTCCCTGATTAATGCACCTAACCTGCACACCTCTGGGCATGGTCAATCCATCCTAACCTGGACAAAGTTAAAAATCACGCCACCAGGTGAGTGTTCAACAGGTTTATTTGGAATGACTCGCTTTCAGAGCGCTGATCCTTCAGGTGGTTGTGGAGAATAAGATCTTAAGACATAACTTATAGAAAAACATTATCGCGTTCTGCCACCGAAATGATATATTGAACAAACCTGGACTGTCAAGTCTTTTATCTTTTAGACTGGATTGCAGCTATCATTCACATGTAAATCCCAGACCTTCTTGCAAGGCACCTTATCAAGATAACTCGAGGTTTCATAGCAAAATGTGACATCTCAGTTCACATAATGCATTAAAGGTGTGAGGTCAGAGTCTGTCTGTGTCCCAGTCTTGAGTCAGACTGGTTCTATTTCCAAAGTGTAATTTACAAAATATTACATGGATTGACTGCTTACTGATTGTGTATTTTTTGAGCAAAATAGAATGTATCTGCAAATACAAATAGAGCCTTATTTCTGAACACGACCCCCCACGTCTGTCTGTTCTCTAACACGATTCATGGCCCGATCATTATCTGTACAAGTCCTTGTTTTAGCAAAAATGCAACCCCTTGCTTTGATTAAGGCTCTCTCTCACACACATACTCTATCTCTCAGACAGACACACACACACACCCCTCAACACTCTCTCACACTCGCAGCCTCATACTCCATCACACTTCCCTTTCCCAAGCATGCACACGCACACTTCTGCGCGCACACACACAAACTCACATGCACACACTCTCACTCTCTCATGCACACACACACACTACTGGCAGAATTATATTTGCAGATACATTCAATTTTGTTCAAAAAGCACACAATCTTCAGGCAGTCAATGCATCTAATATTTTACAAATTCCGACTTTGGAAACAGAACCAGTCTGATTCAAGATTGGAATACTGACAGGTTCAAATCTCACACCTTTAATGCAATGTCTGAGCGGAGATGTCTTTTTTTTTAATAAAACCTTAAGTCAACTCAAGAACATTGTTACATATTAATGAACCAAAACCCGCACCCATTCTAAGAGATGAAGACTATCTCAGTTTGTTCAATATATTCTATTAATTGCATGACACTGATCTTTTGATATAAGTTCTGTGTCTTATGATGCTGTTTCATGAGGCGTATGTGTTGATGAGGCAAGATGGTACAGATGAGATGATAGAGAATTTCAGATCACCGAGGAAGGATTGAAAGAGAGAGTTAAGAAGAGCAAAGAGAGGACACAAGCAGTCTTTAGCAAATCGAATAAAAGGATGATTAGGGTAGGAATAGGGCCAGTCAAAGACAGAAGTGGGAAGTGGAGTGTGGACCCTGTAGAGAGCAGAGAGGTGCTAAATGAACATTTCTCATCGGTGTTCACTCAGGAAAAGAATGAGGTATGAGATATTAGACTCAAAAGGATCGAGGTTAGTTACACACAGGTGTTATCAATTCGAGAAGGAGTGAAAGTAGACAAGTCCCCTGGGCTGGATGGGATTTATCCGAGGATTCTCTGGGAAGCTAGGGAGGAGATAGCAGAGCCTTTGGCTTTGATATTTGAGTCGTCATTGTCGACGGATTTAGTACCTGAGGACTGGAGGATTGCAAATGTTGTGCCCTTATTCAAGAGAGGGCATAACTACAAATTGAGGGGTGATAGCTTTAAGACAGGTGTCAGAGGCAAGTTCTTTACACAGAGAGTGGTAAGGGTGTGAAATGCCCTACCTGCTAAGGTAGTCAACTCAGCCACATTAGAGAGATTTAAACAATCCTTAGATAAGCGCATGGATGATTTTGGGATAGTGTAGGAGAACGAGCTGAGAATAGTTCACAGGTTGGCGCACCATCAAGGGCCGAAAGGCCTGTTCTGAGCTGGATTGTTCTATGTTCTAAACTTAGTGCAGGAGGCTGAAAGAAATGAGCAGCTTTAAAACAAAAACCTCTTGGAGTTCAATGAGAGTCTAAGCCCAGTGGTAAGTTCAGGTAACCTTTATTGCAACCCAACTTTCTTACAGTTTCAGATCTCCCCAGCAAAAAGGCAGAGAAAAAGTAGTTGTTTCTTGAACAGCTCAAGGTGAAAGTGCACACACCACACCTCCCCTGTTTCCTCACCCACCCCCCCCACCTCACTGTCTTTACTATTGGTCAGCACCAAGTTGTCCCTTTGTAACTGGATCCTTAGTACAGCCGTAACCTGGAGGAAGTATTGCCTCACTCAGCAATTTCAACCCATACCCTGTCTCCAAGTAAGTTTCTCCCCGCTCCTTTGCCAGTGGAGGAAGGGCAGTGTAGAGTCAACCAGACTGCTGTGGGTCTGGAGTCACGTGTAGGCCAGACCAGGTAAAGGATGCAGCTGGAACGACTGAGTGTAGCCTTTCCCACAATGGCGATTCCCTTCCCTAACACAGGAGAGAGGGAATCAGATGGGGGTTTTCTCCCCCCGCACCACCCCCTCCCTGAAACAGTCTCATCGTTAGATTCCGAACTCCACATTTCTGACCGAATACCAATTCTGCATCTGTCATGGGGGGATTCAAACCCAGGTGTCCCCGGAACCGGGTTGATAGTCCAATCGATAATGCTACTCGGCCGTCACTCCTTCAATCCCCTTGCAACGGCACGTGAACTCGCTGGTGGCTCCGCAGGTTGGAGGAGTAGGTGAAGCCCTTCCCGCACTGAGAGCAGATGAACGACCTCTCCCCGGTGTGGATCCGCTGGTGGCTCCGCAGGTGGGAGGATGTGCTGAAGGCCTTCCCGCACTGAGAGCAGGTGTATGGTCTCTCCCCGGTGTGGATACTGTTAGGACGGGGGTCCCGTCCTTGCGTGTTCGTTTAGGAGGAGACCACAGACACTCAATTGTTTGGCTCAAGCAGGCTTTATTGCAGAATCGTAGCTGATAGTGAATCACCATGCATTCACTGGAGAAGGCGCGCGTTCTGCCATCCCCTTACAAAATCGCCCTTGATATACTTTTCTAAGCAAAGCTACGTGATCTCTCGCACACAAAGCGTTTCTTGTGACAGGGCCCGTTTGGCCTTGGCAGCTATCCACGAGACGGTCTCAGTCTCGTAAACAACAGTCCAGCCGCCTGTTATTGAGTTCGTATGGCCTTGGCAGCTGCGCTGAGCAGAGCCTGCCATTGCGCTCGCCTGGCCTTGGTAGTTTCAGTCTCGTAAACAGCAGTCCAGCTGCACAGGCAGTTTCGGTCAGCAGTCCAAACAACAGCTCCGCAGCGCCCCCCGATTCCCCAAGCAGCAACTACAGTTCTACCCTCCCTCGGCCTATATCCATCCCAACATTCCCTCCCTTGGCCTCTACTGAGGTGACATCAACCCATACCGCTACAAACGCAATGTCGCGCGGCAACCGGTGCCAGGTGTGTCGGCGGATGCCCCACCAAACATCCCTTTGGCTTCTCCGAACACATTATGTTGACCCGACTGACCGGTTCTAGGGAAACATTAGGTCAGGGTGAAGGGGTCACTAAGCAGCATACTGTTACAAAACAAGTAACAAACAAAAATTAACAATTGGTAGGCAATTCTAGATTCTTTTCTTTTAAAAAAAAACTACAAGAAAGGTCTCATAAGTAGATCTCAAGATTAACAAAAGTTAGGATGAGTGTAGAATGAAGGTCTGTTGTCCAAAGAACACCTAATTATACAACTACTCATTAAAATCGGTCGTATTATACCATGACATCTTGAAATAAATTTTCAAACTACTGACATCGTGTCAAATCTTTTGTAATAGGATTCAATGAGCTTTCCCTCCTTCCCAAAGGTTTGTTGTTAAGTCGGTTCTGGAAGATGCCACAAAACTAGCATTTTCCTTTGTCAAAAATACAGTGAATACAATGTACCGAGTGCACGATTTTCCTTCTATCAAGCTGCTTTGCCAGCCAGAAACTTGACCAGATTCCGGTACGGATGCAAAAGCCAGGGATCTGCTAAAGCCACAGGCCACTATTCTGAGGGCCAATGCATGACTGTGCCTATCTTAGGTTGTTCCTCGCTCGAGGAATCTTACCCGTCACTGGCTAACCAGTTATCTTTACTGACCAACAAAAACCCACATCCACGTCACAGCTACTGGCTTATTACTGTGATCAGTGGCTTTTGAGACCAATCAAAACATTTTAGGAATACAAGATGTTGGCTAGGAATCTTTTGGGTAAACAATAGTTTCTTCAGTCTTGAGGCATATAGCACTTCACAATCTCTAACTGCAGCATAAAAAGCACAAATTTACCTGTTGCCAATTTGAATGGGAAAAATATACAACTAGGGGGTCTTTGGACCACAGCCCTCACATTCTGAGGCCCTGAAGGAAAAGGATTAGAAATGATATAAAGCAAAATCATATATTGTCCCGCGTTTCTCTCTCAGGCATAGCTCCTCCATTCCCTCTGGTTCCGATCCCGTAATCTTTCCTTGGGGTGCCCCCATCACAGGCTCCTCCAGCACCGCTGCCTGGTATGCGGGCGGGGGGTCATCCTTTCCCGTCAGGGCACAGTCAATCTTTCGTGTCACAAGCGTCCTGATACATGGTATACAACAACCACCACAGGTAATAAAGATAGCAACAGAGATGCATAAACCAAGGGCCAGCTGTCCCAGCACAGTTCCCCATCTACCGAATGTGCTATTCAGCCAATCTATGACTGGGTTTTTAACCCCCGACTGTTGCTTCAGTTCAGTGGCTAGGGCTCGGAGTTTTGTCAAGGTCTTGGTGAGCTTGCCATCCGGGCCTGTGTTGTTTGTTATCGCAGTACAGCACGTTTCTCCAAACAGAGCACAGACCCCCCTTTTCTCGGCCAGTAACATGTCCAGGGCCATCCTATTCTGCAAGGTCATAAGGGAAGTCTGAGCAAGTTGCTCGTGGATTGCGTCAACCGCATCTCGGGTTAAGTTGGCAAGCCTTTGGACATTATAATGGATGAGATCGATTCTATTGGTGTGTTTATTTATCGTGATGGGGAAGATGGCCACAAAAAGGGGAAAGCTCTCAAAGCCGAAGGCCACCTCGTCTATTAGTTTATACTCATCAGGGATGTTTCTGGCGTGACTGATTGCATCGATCCAGACCCCATGAGGGTTCTTTAAATCCACTATTGGGTTGATGTTTCGCCTATGTCGGGCATGGGGATCGAGTCCCCGGGGCGGCTTCTGGAAGGTGTAATCACCAGGGGCTCGTGGGGACATAAAGAGCGGGGATTCAGGGTTACTAGGACACAACTCCCTTGCCAATTTAGAGGCAACCAATTGTACAGGATCCTACCTCCGCAGTACCACCACAGGTCCACTCGGCTCACCGTTAATTCGGCTGCTTCACTCTTCGTGAGGAAACGGGTTCTGTTGCAGCTGGCTTTGTCAATTGTACCAACTTGATATCCTCGGGTAAGCGATCTTGTGTGGGGTCGGAGTCCAATACCACCTTCGCTCCGCATGGGTCCTTTGATACCTGTATGGAGAATCTTACAACAGGGCAAAAACCTATCCACATCAGGATCCGGCTACTGCCCCTCATTTCCAGCCTCCCATTCAGAAAAAGACCTGTTTCTTCTTACTCTTTTCCCACTTGCCAACCAGTTTTATATCCACCTCAAACTAGATCTATTCCTACATTCTTGAACTTTACGCATTAATCCCTTATTGAGACTTTGTTAAAAGTCTTCTGAAATTCCAAATAAACCACCTCCACTGGCTCCCTTTCAGTAACTCTATTATTTACATCCTCAAAACATTCCAGTAAATTTGTCAAGCTTGACTTCCCTTTCATAAATCTATGCTGACTGTCTCCAATTCTGCTAATGGTTTCCAAATGCTCAGCTATTCAAGCTATGGATGATCCATTTACTCTGTAATCCCATGTATCTTAGGACACAGATAGAAGAGTACAGCACAGAAGATTTCCCTCCTTGCTGATCAAGAATCTATATTTAACACCACATTTTTGCAGAACAGTTCCAAAGATTCCCAATTCTCCATAAAGGAAGAAAAAATTGTTCTAATCTGTGGCCTTTGAAACAGAGACTTCCAATTTAAGATTATCCCACCAGATGAAACTTCAAACCACTCAACATCTTAAGTTTCGATTAATAACCACTCACTCTGCAAAGCTCCTGCAGATACAAACAAAGCCTGTTCTCAAAAGACAACCCATCCCTTCCAAATGCTCTCTGAACACATACACCCATTCTTAAATACAGGTGCCTAACATTGTGCCGTGTTCCAGATATGGTCTCCATAACTGCCCTCTTTTACTGAAGCATAGTCTCTTAACTTATGGGATTTAACTCCCCTCACAATAAGGAATAACATTCCAATAGCTGGACTCACTTTCTTCTAATACATTTTGATCCTTTAGCCCTATCTAAGTCCTTCTTGAAAAACATTCAATGTTTTAGACTCAACCACCTTCTGCGGCCAAATCAAATTAATTTGGGTTGGAGAGGATCGGGAAGCAGACAAGAACTAACTTAAAAGTTAACTACTGGAAGCTTTAGATGTAACAGGCGCTTCCTTACCTTAGAAAGTTTCGGCCGAAAGTTGTCTGCCAACCGATCTGCCAACTTGCTGTCTCTTCCCTCCCTGAGTCGGGGTCACCAGAATGTTAAGACGGGAGTCCCGTCCTCGCGTGTTCGTTTAGGAGGAGAGACCATAGACGCTCAATCGTTTGGCTCAAGCAGGCTTTATTGCAGAATCGTAGCTGATACAGTGAATCACCATGTATTCACTGGAGAAGGCGCGCGTTCTGCCTTCCCCCTACAAAATCGCTCTTGATATACTTTTGCTAAGCAAAGCTACGTGATCTCTCGCATACAAAGCGTTTCCTGTCACAGAGCTCGTTTGGCCTTGGCAGCTGCCCACGAGACGGTTTCAGTCTCGTAAACAACAGTCCAGCCGCCTGTTTTTGAGCTCGTTTGGCCTTGGCAGCTGCGCCGAGCAGAGCCTGTTATTGAGCTCACTCGGCCTTGGCAGCTGTTTACGAGACGGTTTCAGTCAGCGGTCCAAACAACAGCTTCGCAGCACCCCCCGATTCCCCAAGCAACAACTACAGTTCTACCCTCCCTAGACCTATATTCATCACAACACCTCCCAGGATTAAGCAAGTCCCGCAGATTCTGTGGATCACTTTATGGGCCAGAGCACTGAGTATAGGGGTTGGGGTCTGGACAGGACGTTGCTTAGGCCACTTTTGGAATACACAGGAACCTCGATTATCCAAAGGACACATGCAGGGTGTATTTCGGTCGCTTGAAGAATAGATCCCTTACAGTGTGGAAACAGGCCCAACCAGTCCACACTGACCCTCCGAAGAGTAACCCACCCAGACCCATTTCCCTCTAACTAATGTACCTAACACTACGGGTAATTTAGCATGGCCAATTCACCCTGACCTGCACATCTTTGGACTGTGGGACGGAACCGGAGCACTAGGAGGAAACCCACGCAGACGCGGGGAGAATGTGCAAACTCCACACAGTCTGTCGCCTGAGGCAGGAATGAAACCTGGGTCCCTGGTACTGAGAGGTAGCAGCGCTAACCACTGAGCCACCGTGCTGGTTCATCTAATTCTGGATAATCGAAGCTCCTCTGTATTATGTGCACTTCTGGTCTATCGGAAGGATGTTGCAAAACTTGAAAGGGCTCAGAAAGATTGACAAGGATGTTGCCAGGGTTGGAGGGTTTGAGCTACAGGGAGAGGCTGAACAGGCTGGGGTTGTCTTCCCTGGGACGTCGGAGGCTGAGGTTTGACTTTAAGAGAGGTTTATAAAATCATGGAGGGGCATGGATAGGGATAGACAAAGTCTTTTGCCAGAACTAGAGGGCATAGGTTTAGGGTGAGAGGGGAAAGATTTAAAAAGGGTCCTAAGGGGCAACATTTTTCACAGAGGGTGGTGTGTGCGTGCGGAATGAGCTGCCAGAGGAAGTGGTGGAGGCTGGTACAATTGCAACATTTAAAAGGCATCCACTTGGGTATCTGTGTAAGGAGGGGTTTGGAGGGATAGGGCCAATTGCTGGCAAATGGGACTTGATTAGTTGAGGATATGGAGGAGTTGGAGTTGGAGTTATTTCTGTGTTGTACATCTCTACTTCAGGAGGAAATGCGCAGTCGCAGGCTCGCAGAGCCACTGGATGCCAAGGAGATGAGAGCACAGCAACTGCAGTGACCCTCCCCCCTCCCACCCAGGGTTCAGCCCTAGGCGGTGACTCACAGCGGCTGGCCCCGTCACTTGTGCCCCCGCTGGTGCTGCAGCAGGTGCTGGGACTGAGCGAAGCCCCTCCCGCAGACAGAGCAGGTGAATGGCCTCTCCCCCGTGTGGACCCGCTGGTGCCGCAGCAGGTGCTGGGACCGAGCGAAGCCCCTCCCGCAGACAGAGCAGGTGAATGGCCTCTCCCCCGTGTGGACCCGCTGGTGCCGCAGCAGGGTGGACGAGCGAGGGAAGCCCTTGCCGCAGACGGAGCAGGTGAAGGGCCGCTCCCCGGTGTGGAGCAGCTGGTGGGACTGCAGGGTGGACGACTGGGTAAAGCCCTTGCCGCAGACGGAGCAGGTGAAGGGCCTCTCCCCGGTGTGGACCCGCTGGTGCCGCAGCAGGGTGGACGAGTGAGAGAAGCCCTTGCCGCACACCGAGCAGGTGAAGGGCCGCTCCCCGGTGTGGAGCAGCTGGTGGGACCGCAGGGTGGACAAGTGAGGGAAGCCCTTGCCGCAGACGGAGCAGGTGAAGGGCCGCTCCCCGGTGTGGACCCGCTGGTGCCGCAGCAGGGTGGATGAGTGAGGGAAGCCCTTGCCGCACACCGAGCAGGTGAAGGGCCGCTCCCCGGTGTGGACCCACTGGTGGGCCAGCAGGTGCGACGACTGGGTAAAGCCCTTGCTGCAGACGGAGCAGGTGAAGGGCCGCTCCCCGGCGTGGACCCGCTGGTGGGACTTCAGCTTCAACGACTTAGTGAAGGCCTTCCCGCACTCGGAGCAGACGTACGGCCTCTTGCCGTTGTGGAGCCGCTGGTGGGAAAGCAGGTGGGACGAGCGGGTGAAGCCCTTGTCGCAGACCGAGCAGCTGAATGGCCTCTCCCCGGTGTGGACCCGCTGGTGTGAGATCAGGTGGGACGACTGGGTGAAGCCCTTGCCGCAGACGGAGCAGGTGAAGGGCCGCTCCCCGGTGTGGACCCGCCGGTGCTTGAGCAGGTTGGACGAGTGAGAGAAGCCCTTGCCGCAGACGGAGCAGGTGAAGGGCCGCTCCCCGGTGTGGACCCGCTGGTGGGCCAGCAGGTTGGCCGAGTCGCTGAAGTCCTTCCCGCACTCGGAGCAGGTGAAGGGCCGCTCCCCAGTGTGGAAACGGCGGTGGATCTCCAGATCGGACGGGTAGCGGAATCCTTTCCCGCAATCCCCACACTTCCACGGTTTCTCCATGGCGCGCGGAATGCCTCCTGAGACTTCTTTGCCCACTGTGGGGAAAGCTGGCTCAGGCACGTGCCCCTGTGGTTCAGGTAAAGACGATACTTCAAGAGCCTACTGAAGCAGACAAAAACGTTCAAAGAATTTTACCCTTCTGGACTGAAAGAGGGACGTCTCTCCTGTCCCACGAATCAAGGGGCTCTGTCAGACCTTCACATGGTACTCAGTTGGGAAGCTCTACCTGCAAAGCTGCTCTTCTCATATCCTGTGAAAAGGGGATTACAAAAGTCATTGCTGCCTGCACATGACAGGAATTCAGAACAGATCATTCTAGTTTCTGTAGAACTTCCCTAAAACAATCAAGTTACAATATGCAGATGCCAGTGTTGGGCTGGGGTGTACAAAAGGTAAAAAAAAAAATCACACATCACCAGGTTGTAGTCCATTAGATTTGTTTAGAAGTTCGAGCTTTCAGAGCTCTGCACCTTCATCAGGTAGCTAGTGTTGGGACGAAATAACGTCCAAGCGTGTTCTTTAAAGGAGAGACCACACTTACCCAATTATTTGATATAATTGGAGGTACATTTATTTAGCTGCAGAAACTTAGCTGTTACAGCGAAGCACGAAAGAAAGATCGAATGGTTCGCTGGAGAAAATGTACAAGTTCTGAAAATCTATCGATAAGCTCCGTTAGGTATACTATTTTCTAATCTCAATGCATGCAACGTGATCTTTCACAAACAAAAGCCTTCTTCAAAATGGTATAATTTGCAAACAAATGTTCTATGTATTCTGGAAACATTTTTACAAAGGCTTTACATATATTTGAGACATTCTGTATCATAGACACAAAGAATTACTATGATTGAGACATTTTTCCTAGTCTTATTATCACATAGTTTACCTTAATCTAATCACTTAGTTTAGCAGGCAAAATTGACCTTGCTGATGTTCTTTCATTTGAACATCAGCTTTGTTAGTTGTCATGGCAACAAGCCCAGAATTAAAATTACTTTGATCATCATTTTAAACTATAGGTTCACAGTGCCCCCCAATGTCCTAAGAAGTAACTACATCTCTATCCTACCTAACACTAGTAAAACCTCCAGGCGAAAAAGACAGCAGATGCTGGAGATCAGAGTGATGCTGGAAAAGCACAGCAGGTCAGGCAGCATCCGAGGAGCAGGGAAAAAAAATCGACGTTTCAGGCAAAAGCCCTTCATCAGGAATGAGAAAAGAATGAGGACACTTTCCTCATTCCTGAAGAAGGGCTCATGCCCGAAACCTCGATTCTCCTGCTCCTCGGATGCTGCCTGACCTGCTACGCTTTTCCAGCAATACATTTCCATTATCTGAAATATTAACAAGTTGCCTGATGAAGTAGTGTCTCTCTGAAAGCCAGTGCTTCCAATTAAACCTGTTGGACTATAACCTAGAATTGAAAAGGTGCTGCTGGAAAAGCTCAGCAAGTCAGACAGCATCCAAGGAACAGAAGATTCGACGTTTCAGGCATAAGCCCTGAAGAAGGGCTCTGGCCCGAAACGTCGAATCTCCTGTTCCTTGGATGCTGCCTGACCTGCTGAGCTTTTCCAGCAACACATTTTCAGCTCTGATCTCCAGCATCTGCAGACCTCATTTTCTCCTATAACCTAGAGTTGTGTGATTTTTAACTTTAAAAAGTGTTGCAAATCTCCACACACACACACTTTTCTTCAATTCTCACTCTGCTGTTTCTGATATTACCCATCCCCCAGTATTGTCCAGAAAGGGACTTATTACCTAAAAAAGCTGTAAATCTCCATCCCACACTCTTTAACTCTTGCTGTACCTAATATCCCACCTCCCCCCATACTCCAGCAGGGTCTGATTGATGCTCATTGACTGAGCCACACTCACCTCTTCCTGGACACAGGGACCCTCCAGACCAACACAACATCAGCTCCCCTTAACCGCCCCCCCGCAACGGCGCATGTGCAGGAACAACCGGTCACGTGAATCGAGGGACCGCCTTCGTCACAAAGGCCGCGCGTTGATTGGACGGAGCGTGCGGCGTTGCAGCCTTTCCTATTGGTCCACCGCTTGTCTTTATGACGCCCACGTGACCTCTCTCCTCCTCCTCCCCCCGCACGCCCACCCCTTCACCTCGACAAGGGGAGGCATGACCAATGGGGAGCCTTGGAGGACCGGAAGGAAGGCCGTCCTCCTACCAATCAGAGCATCCCGTCATTGTCTGAATGCGGAAGTTGGATCATGAGCTCCTGCTGCTCTCTCTCTGAATGAAGATTGAGTGTTACCCCAGACTGCACCAACCTCTGTGAGTACAGCACCCTCTCTTCTCACCCCTCCTATTCCATTCTTTTCTCATTTTGGGATTAAACTGTTGGTTTGTAGGAAGTGAAGTGAAAGGAGGTGAACTCAGGAAATGTGCATATGCTGGATCGCTCTCTCTGTCTCTCTCGTGTCCTTCATCAGGAATTGCGGAGGGGTTGGGGGGGGTGGAAAGGGTGCTGAGAGGTAAATAGGAAGGTGGGAGTGGGGCTGGGGTAAGGTAGATGCAGGTTGGGGGGGGGGTGGTGATGGTGACAGGGTGGAGCAGATTGGTGGGAAGGAAGATGGACAGGTGGGACCCTCCAACCATACAGGATCAATATTGATTTCACCAGTTTCCTCATTCCGACACCCCCCCCCCCGCCCACTCCCAGATACAACCCTCGAACTTGGGACTGCTCTTTTGAAGTGTCCCACCTGTCCATCTGCCTTCCCATCTATCTGCTCCACCCTCCTCTCTGACCTGTCACCTTCTTCCCCTGCTTTCATCTACCCATAGCATTCTCAGCTCCCTTCCCCCAGTCCCACCTCCCTCCCATTTATCTCTCAGTCCCTTTGGGACCACCCCACATTCCTAATCAAGGGGTTATGCCCAAAATGTCAAACCTCCTGCTCCTCAGATGCTGGCTGACCTGCTGTACTCTTGCAGCACCAGACATTTTGGTGCTTATTTGTCTGGATGTTCTGATGTGACCCATTCGCAGATGTGAAGTCACATTCGAGAAAAACTCCTTCATGGAATGTGGGCTTTTTTTTTGGCAAGGCCAACAATGTTTTCGTCCCTAACTGCCCTTCAGACAAGAGGATTGCCAGACTTTAGGGGGCATTTTAAAAGTCAAGCACGTGAGCCATCATATGCAGGCAGCACCAAGTTAATGCTAGTGGGTTTCCTTCCCTGAAGAGCGTTATTGAATCAAATGGGTTTTCAGAAAAGTTTCATTCTCTCAATGACTGAGACTAGTTTTCAATTCAGATTTAAAAAAAATACATTTAATTTCCCCAATGTTTGTTTTTACTGGTATTTGAACCCATGAGCCAGATTATTTGCCTGGGGCCTCTGGATTGCTGGTCCAGTGTTGTTGTTATAACATCACTGACTCGCCTGGACAGCATGAGAGTCATACAGATGTATAGCACACAAAGAGACCCTATGTGCAACTGGTGCATGCCGAGCACATAGCCAAAATTGATCTAATCCGATGTGCCAGCACGTCCCTCCAAACCCTTCCCATTCATATTCCCATCCAGATGCCGTTTAAATGTTGCAATTGTCCCAGCCACCACCACTTCCTCTGGCAGCTCATTCCATACACGCACCACCCTCTGACTGACAAAGTTGCCCCTCAGGTCCTTTTTATGTCTTTTCCCCCTCTCACCTCTAGTTCTGGACTCTCCCACCCCAGGGAAAAGACCTTGTCTATTCACCCTATCCATGCCCCTCATTATTTTATAAACCTCAATAAGGTCAGCCCTCAGCCTCCGATGCTCCAGGGAAAACAGCCCCAGCTTATTTAGCCACTCCCGATAGCTCAAACCCTGGCAACATCTTTGTTAACATTTTCTGAACCCTTTCAAGTTTCGTTTTAACTGAACAGTAAAAGTCATACTGGACAGGGATATATCATAGTGTTACTGTGCAATATGTATTTATTTACGGCTGTATAAAATTTGATTTATAATTATTTCTAGTTATATCATAGTGTTGTAGCCATGTTATGTATTCCAAGTTTGGGAGAAGATTTGTAGCTCGGCTGCTCGTTGTTGTGGTTCTGTTTGCCGAGCTGGGAATTTGTGTTGCAGACGTTTCGTCCCCTGTTTGGGTGACATCCTCAGTGCTTGGGAGTCTCCTGTGAAGCACTTCTGTGTTGTTTCCTCCGGCATTTATAGTGGTTTGTCTCTGCCGCTTCCGATTGTCAGTTCCAGCTGTCCGCTGCAGTGGCCGGTATATTGGGTCCAGGTCGATGTGTTTATTGATTGAATCTGTGGGTGAGTGCCATGCCTCCAGGAATTCCCTGGCTGTTCTCTGTTTGGCTTGTCCTGTAATAGTAGTGTTATGGATGCGGATCATTAGCTGTCTTCCTGTTTGTCCTATGTAGTGTTTTGTGCAGTCCTTATTGTGTACAAAATCCCATGCAAGGCCTGCACAAAACACTACATAGGACAAACAGGAAGACAGCTAACGATCCACATCCATGAATACCAACTAGCCACGAAACGACACGACCAGCTATCCTTGGTGGCCATACACGCAGATGACAAGCAACATGAATTCGACTGGGATAACACTACTATTATAGGACAAACCAAACTACTATTATAGGAAGAGAGGGGGGGCAGATAACTAGGTTAGCAAACTGCAAGAGGGTGGCATGATGGCTCAGTAGGTAGCACCGATGCCTCATAGTGCCAGATTGGCAACTAAATATCCCAGGATATCGATGCTTCAGGTGGGATAGAGAGGGAGGTGAAGGAGTTTGTATTACTGGTCAGAGAGGCTATCACAGCTGTGCTGAAGGAGGGCACTATGAAGGACTCGAGCAGTGAGGTAATATGGGAAAAGTCCTGGGGGAAAACTGATGTAGAGAGAGATCTGTGTGTTCAGGCCCATTGTTCCCTGAAGATGGCAATGCAGGTCAGTAGAGTGGTCAAGGCGGCATATGGCACACTTTCCTTCATCGGACAGAGTATTGTGTACAAGAGATTGGCAGGTCATGTTACAGTTATACAAGACTTTGTTTCGGCCAGATTTGGAATACCACGTACAGTTCTGGTCGCCACATTACCAAATGGATGTGGATGCTTTGGAGAGGGTGCAGAGGAGGTTCACCAGGATGTTACCTGGTATGGAGGATGCTAACTATGAAGAGAGGTTGAATAGATCAGGATTATTTTCATTGGAAAGACGGAGGTTAAGGGGGGACCAGATTGAGGCCAACAAAATCATGAGAAGTATAGACAGGGTGGATAGCAAGAAATGTTTTTCCCCAGAGTGGAGGACTCAGTTACCTGGGGTCATGAGTTCAAAGTGAGAGGGGAAAGATTTAAGATATCTATGGAAAGTTCTTTACGCAGAGGGTGCTGGATACCTGGAATGTGTTGCCAGCGGAGATGGTAGGGACGGGAACAATGGCGTCATTTAAGATGTATCTCAACAGATACATGAAAGGGCAGGGAGCAGAGGGATACAGATCCTGAGAAAATAGGCAGCAGGTTTAGATAGAGGATCTGGATCGGTGTAGGCTTGGAGGGCCGAAGGGCCTGTTCCTGTGCTGGAATATTCTTTATTCTATCGGGAAAAGACACCTGCCACTCACCTCATCAATGGCCCTCCTGATTTTACAAAGTGTTATAAAGTGTGCTGGACACTCAATGGAATAGAGGCTATTGTATTTGACTCTGATCTATCTGTGGCCATTGGGAAGACGTTTCCATTGGTAGGAGAGACCAGGAGCCGAGGGCACAGCCTTAGACCTTTTAGAACGGAGATAAGCAGAAACCTCTTCAGACAGAGAGTGGGGAATCTGTGGAATTCACTGCCACAGGAGGCTGGGAGGCCAGGTCACGGAGGGTATTTAAGACCGAAATAGATGGGACAAACATGATTTACCATCCGGTGTGAAAGGAGTGCACTTCCTCAGCTCCTGCAGATCTTTGGCCCGGGGAACGTGCAGTCCCAGCCTCAAACAGCATCGGTCCCACGGGAAGCAAAGGGAGTGAGAGCGGCCAGTCCGGCAGAAAGGAAGCCTCGCTCCCTTCCCGCTTCACCCACTGTCTTCGAACGGGGCACAATACCCCCACGGGGCACGATCCCCCCCAGTCCTGGGGGGGATTCGCTGCAGACTTCAACTCCGTGCGATCACGTTGGGAAGGCGCCTGTGCGTCCGCAGGGTCGGCGATCGATTGAAGGCCTTGCCGCCCCCGGGGCAGGTGAGAGGCCTCTCCCTGGTGTGTGGAGGCGCCGGTGCGTCTGCAGGTGGGACAGCTGGGTGAAGGCCTTGCCACACTCGGGGCAGGGGTACGGCCTGTCCCCGGTGTGGACCCGCCGGTGCCTCAGCAGCTTGGAGGACCCAACGAAGGCCTTGCCGGACTCGGGGCAGGAGAACGGCCTCTCCCCGGTGTGACCGCGCCAGTGGATCTCCAGCTCAGAGGGGACTCGAAACCCCTTCCCGCATTCCCCACGGTTTCCCCATGGCGCGGGCTCCCTCCAGGTTCGACGCTCCCTCTGACGTCCCACTCTGCTGCGGGTGGCCGGCTGGCTAACTCTCCGCTCCGGTAAAGCTCCCTCCACCCTCGAACAGCGGCATCTCAGTGCTTTACCAGTCAGATCTCTGGAAGCAGGCGGGACAATCCTCCTTCTCCACTCAAAAGATCGATAAAATTCCAGTCCCAATGAGTCAAGCTGGCTGAGGCAATTAGTTCAAGATATGCAGGTAAATCCTCCTGTGAAAGCCTGTAAATTAGAAAGTCATCGCTGTCAGTATCACGTAGAATCTCAGAGTTTAACAGATCGATTTCACGGAATATTCATTCCACGCCCATAACCCAAAACCTGTGAGTCTCCATCCCACACACTCTCCCTACTGCCGTACCTAATACGCTCCCTCCCAATTTTTCTGATTCCTGACATTTGGCAGATCTAGCTCCAAGAAAAGTTAAGAATTAGAACCTCTACAGTGTGGAAACAGGCCCTTCGGCCCAACAAGTCCAGACCGACCCTGTGATGAGTATCCCACCCAGACCCATTCCCTATATTTACCCCTGACACGTGCACCTAAGCTACACATCCCTGAACACTCTGGGCAATTTAGTACGGCCAACCCACCCTCACCTGTACAAGGTTGGACTGTGGGAGGAAACCGGAGCACTCCGGGGAAACCCACACGGAGAGTCGCCCGAGGCTGGAATTGAACCCAGGTCCCTGGCACTATGAGGCATCGTGCTACCTACTGAGCCATCATGCCACCCTCATGCAGTTTGCTAACCTAGTTATCTGCCCCCCAACTCTCTTTCTACCATGTTGACAGACCAAGATGTGGGGGGGAAGGGAAAGAGAATCAGAGCAAGAACTTTGCTTTGGTAACAAGACCTAGAACATGCTCGCTCTGAGGATGACTGGAGTGGAGTCGCTCAATACCCAAGTGAGACTGGAGGGACCCTATAGAGGAATACACTTACAGGACTCTGTGGATATAGAGAGGAATGAGTCTGACTAGATTCATCCACAGAGTCAGCATTGAGCCCAGTATTCTCCTGTCCTGTAACGGGTATGACTGGAAATACATGAACATGTGGTTCTGTTCGCCGAGCTGGGAATTTGTGTTGCAGACGTTTCGTCCCCTGTCTAGGTGACATCCTCAGTGCGTGGGAGTCTCCTGTGAAGCGCTTCTGTCATCTTTCCTCCGGCATTTATAGTGGTTTCTCTCTGCCCGCTTCCGGTTGTCAGTTCCAGCTGTCCGCTGCAGTGGTCGGTATATTGGGTCCAGGTCGATGTGCTTATTGATTGAATCTGTGGATGAGTGCCATGCGTCTAGGAATTCCCTGGCTGTTCTCTCGGTTTGGCTTGTCCTATAATAGTAGTGTTGTCCCAGTCGAATTCATGTTGCTGGTCATCTGCGTGTGTGGCCACCAAGGATAGCTGGTCGTGTCGTTTCGTGGCTAGTTGGTACTCATGGATGCGGATCGTTAGCTGTCTTCCTGTTTGTCCTATGTAGTGTTTTGTGCAGGCCTTGCATGGGATTTTGTACACAATAAGGACTGCACAAAACACTACATAGGGCAAACAGGAAGACAGCTAATGATCCACATCCATAACACTACTATTACAGGACAAGCCAAACAGAGAACAGCCAGGGAATTCCTAGAGGCATGGCACTCACCCACAGATTCAATCAATAAACACATCGACTTGGACCCAATATACCGGCCACTGCAGCGGACAGCTGGAACTGACAACCGGAAGCGGCAGAGACAAACCACTATAAATGCCGGAGGAAACAACACAGAAGTGTTTCACAGGAGACTCCCAAGCACTGAGGATGTCACCTAGACAGGGGACGAAGTGTCTGCAACACAAATTCCCAGCTCGGCAAACAGAACCACAACAACGAGCAGCCGAGCTACAAATCCTCTCCCAAACTTGGAATACATAACATGGCTACAACACTATGATATAACTAGAAATAATTATAAATCAAATTTATACAGTCGTAAATAAATACATATTGCATAGTAACACTATGATATATCCCTGTCCAGTATGACTTTTACTGTTCAGTTAAACGAAACTTGACGGGGTTCAGAAAATGTTACAAAGATGTTGCCAGGGTTTGAGCTATAGGGAGTGGCTAAATAAGCTGGGGCTGTTTTCCCTGGAGCATCGGAGGCTGAGGGCTGACCTTTATAGGTTTATAAAATAATGAGGGGCATGGATAGGGTGAATAGACAAGGTCTTTTCCCTGGGGTGGGAGAGTCCAGAACTAGAGGTGAGAGGGGAAAAGACATAAAAAGGATCTAAGGGGCATCTTTGTCAGTCAGAGGGTGGTGCGTGTATGGAATGAGCTGCCAGAGGAAGTGGTGGAGGCTGGGACAATTGCAACATTTAAAAGGCATCTGGATGGGAATATGAATGGGAAGGGTTTGGAGGGACGTGCTGGCACATCGGACTAGATCAATTTTGGCTATGTGCTCGGCATGCACCAGTTGCACATAGGGTCTCTTTGTGTGCTATACATCTGTATGACTCTCAATGCTGTCCAGGCGAGTCAGTGATGTTATAACAACAACACTGGACCAGCAATCCAGAGGCCCCAGGCAAATAATCTGGGCTCATGGGTTCAAATACCAGTAAAAAACAAACATTGGGGAAATTAAATGTATTTTTTTAAATCTGAATTGAAAACTAGTCTCAGTCATTGAGAGAATGAAACTTTTCTGAAAACCCATTTGATTCAATAACGCTCTTCAGGGAAGGAAACCCGTCAGCATTAACTTGGTGCTGCCTGCATATGATGGCTCACGTGCTTGACTTAAAAATCCCCCGCCCCTAAAGTCTGGCAATCCTCTTGTCTGAAGGCAGTTAGGGACAAAAACATTGTTGGCCTTGCCAAAAAAAAAGCCCACATTCCATGAAGGAGTTTTTCTCGAATGTGACTTCACATCTGCGAATGGGTCACATCAGAACATCCAGACAAATAAGCACCAAAATGTCTGGTGCTGCAAGAGTACAGCAGGTCAGCCAGCATCTGAGGAGCAGGAGGTTTGACATTTTGGGCATAACCCCTTGATTAGGAATTTGTGGGTGGGCCCAAAGGGGCTGAGAGATAAATGAGAGGGAGGTGGACTGGGGGAAGGGAGCTGAGAATGCTATGGGTATATGAAACGGGGGAAGAAGGTGACAGGTCAGAGAGGAGGGTGGAGCAGATAGATGGGAAGGCAGATGGACAGGTGGAACAGTTCAAAAGAGCAGTCCCAAGTTCGAGGGTTGTATCTGGGATTGGGCTGGGGGGGGGGGGGGAAGAGAGAGAAGAGAATGAGGAAACTGGTGAAATCAATATTGATCCTGTATGGTTGGAGGGTCCCAATGCAGAGGCATTCTTCCTCCAGGTATCAGGTGGCCTAGGACCCTGCAACCACATGGCATCAACATCGATATCACCAGTTTCCTCACATTCCCTCCCCCCTCCCACCCAGCTCCACCCTTCAACTCAGCACCACACTCTTGAACTGTCTCACCTTCCATCTTCCTTCCCACCAATCTGCTCCACCCTGTCGCCATCAACCCCACCCAACCTGCATCTACCTTACCCCCAGCCCACTCCCACCTTCCTATTTATCTCTCAGCACCCTTCCACCCCCCTCCCCCCCGCAATTCCTGATGAAGGACACGAGAGAGACAGAGACACACAGAGATACAGACACCGAGACACAGACACAGAGACAGAGACAGCGATCCAGACCATGCATCCAGCTATGCACCTTTCCTGAGTTCACCTCCTTTCACTTCACTTCCTACAAACCAACAGTTTAATCCCAAATGAGAAAAGAAATGGAATAGGAGGGTGAGAAGAGAGGGTGCGTACTCACAGAGGTGGTGCAGTCTGGGGTAACACTCATCTTCATTCAGAGAGAGAGAGAGAGAGCAGCAGGAGCTCATGATCCAAGTTCCGCATTCAAACATTGAGGGGATGCTCTGATTGGTAGGAGGACCAGCCTTCCTTCCGGTCCTCCACGGCTCCCCATTGGTCAGGCCTCCCCGTGTCGAGTGAAGGGAGGGGCGCGTGGGGTGTGGAGGAGGGGAGAGGTCACGTGGGCGTCACAAAGACCAGTGCCGCCGCGTGACGCACGGCGTGGTGGACCATTGGGAAAGGCTGGAACGCCGCACGGACGGGCGCTCCGTCCAATCAACGCGCGGCCTTTGTGACGACGGCGGTCCCTCCATTCACGTGACCGGTTGCTCCTGCACATGCGCGTTGCGGGGGGGCGGTTAAGGGGAGCTGATGTTGTGTTGGTCTGGAGGGTCCATGTATCCAGGAAGAGGTGAGTGTGGCTCAGTCAATGAGCATCAGTCAGACCCTGCTGGAGCATGGGGGGGAGTGGGATATTAGGTACAGCAAGAGTTAAAGAGTGTGTGGGATGGAGATTTACAGCTTTTTTAGGTAATAAGTCCCTTTCTGGACAATACTGGGGGATGGGTAATATCAGAAACAGCAGAGTGAGAATTGAAGAAAAGTGTGTATGTCGGGTGGAGATTTGCAACACTTTTTTTTAAAGTTAAAAATCACACAACTCTAGGTATTATAGGAGAAAATGAGGTCTGCAGATGCTGGAGATCAGAGCTGAAAATGTGTGCTGGAAAAGCTCAGCAGGTCAGGCAGCATCCAAGGAACAGGAGATTCGACGTTTCGGGCATAAGCCCTTCTTCAGGAATGAGGAAAGTGTCCTCATTCTTTCCTCATTCCTGATGAAGGGCTTTTGCCTGAAACGTCTTTTTTTTTTTTCCCTCTCCTCGGATGCTGCCTGACCTGCTGTGCTTTTCCAGCACCACTCTGATCTCCAGCATCTGCCTTCTTTTTCGCTGGAGGTTTTACTAGCTACCTGATGAAGGTGCAGAGCTCTGAAAGCTCGAACTTCTAAACAAATCTAATGGACTACAACCTGGTGTATGTGATTTTTTTTTTACCTTTGTACACCCCAGCCCAACACTGGCATCTGCATATTGTAACTTGATTGTTTTAGGGAAGTTCTACAGAAACTAGAATGATCTGTTCTGAATTCCTGTCATGTGCAGGCAGCAATGACTTTTGTAATCCCCTTTTCACAGGATATGAGAAGAGCAGCTTTGCAGGTAGAGCTCCCCAATGGAGTACCATGTGAAGGTCTGACAGAGCCCCTTGATTCGTGGGACAGGAGAGACGTCCCTCTTTCAGTCCAGAAGGGGCAAATTCTTTGAACATTTTTGTCTGCTTCAGTAGGCTCTTAAAGTATCGTCTTTACCTGAACCACAGGGGCACGTGCCTGAGCCAGTTTGCCCACTGTGGGGTAAAGGAAGTCTCAGGAGGCAATCCGCGCGCCATGGAGAAACCGTGGGAAGTGTGGGGATTGCGGGAAAGGATTCCGCTACCCATCCGATCTGGAGATCCACCGCCGTGTCCACACAGGGGAGAGGCCGTTCAGCTGCTCGGTGTGCGGCAAGGGCTTCTCTGACTCGTCCACCCTGCTGACCCACCAGCGGGTCCACACCGGGGAGCGGCCCTTCACCTGCTCCGTCTTGCGGCAAGGGCTTCACCCCAGTTCGTCCAACCTGCTGACCCACCAGCGGATCCACACTGGGAGCGGCCCTTCACCTGCTCCGTCTGCGGCAAGAGCTTCACCCAGTCGTCCAACCTGCTGACCCACCAGCGGTCCACACCGGCGAGGTGGCCTTCACCTGCTCGGTGTGCGGCAAGGGCTTCCCTCACTCGTCCACCCTGCTGCGGCACCAGTGGGTCCACACCGGGAGCGGCCCTTCACCTGCTCCGTCTGCGGAAAAGGGCTTCCCTCCACTCGTCCGCCCTGCTGTCCCACCAGCGGGTCCACACCGGGAGAGGCCGTTCAGCTGCTCTGTCTGCGGCAAGGGCTTCACCCAGTCGTCCGCCCCCTGCTGACCCACCAGCAGGTCCACACCGGCGAGGGGCCTTCACCTGCTCGGTGTCGGCAAGGGCTTCCCTCACTCTTCCACCCTGCTGCGGCACCAGCGGGTCCACCACCGGGGAGCGGCCCTTCACCTGCTCGGTGTGCGGCAAGGGCTTCACCCGGTCATCCAACCTGCTGACCCACCAGCAGGTCCACACCGGGGAGCGGCCCTTCACCTGCTCGGTCTGCGGCAAGGGCTTCACCCGCTCGTCCCGCCTGTTCTCACACCAGCGGGTCCACACCGGGAGAGGCCGTTCACCTGCCCCGAGTGCGGCAAGGGCTTCACCTGCTCCTCCCAACCTGCTGTCGCACCGGCGGCTTCACAGCGGCGAGCACAGTACTCATCATATCTGATCCGTCCTGCGGCAAGGGCTTCACCCGGCTGACCAACCTGCGGACACACCAGCGGGTCCACACCGGGAGTGGCCATTCACCTGCCCCGTCTGCGAGAGGGGCTTCGCTCACTCCCAGCACCTGCTGCGGTACCAGCGGGGGCACAAGTGACGGGGCCAGCTGCTGTGAGTCACCGCCCAGGGCTGAACCCTGGGTGGGAGGGTGGAGGGTCACTGCAGTTGCTGTGCTCCCATCTGCTTGGCAGCCAGTGGCTCTGCGAGCCTGCGACTGCGCATTTCCTCCTGAAGTAGAGATGTACAACAAAGAAACAGACCCTTCGCTCCAACTCCTCCATATCCTCAACTAATCAAGTCCCATTTGCCAGCAATTGGCCCTATCCCTCCAAACCCCTCCTTACACAGATACCCAAGTGGTTGCCTTTTAAATGTTGCAATTGTACCAGCCTCCACCACTTCCTCTGACAGCTCATTCCACACGCGCACACACCACCCTTTGTGTGAAAAATGTTGCCCCTTAGGACCCTTTTTAAATCTTTCCCCTCTCACCCTAAACCTATGCCTCTAGTACTGGCAAAAGACTTTGTCTATCCCTATCTATGCCCCTCATAATTTTATAAACCTCTCTTAAAGTCAACCCTCAGCCTCCGACGTTCCAGGGAAGACAACCCCAGCCTGTTAGTCACTCTCCCTGTCGCTCAAACCCACCAACCCTGGCAACATCCTTGTCAATCTTTCTGAACCCTTTCAAGTTTTGCAATATCCTTCCGATAGACTAGAAGTGCACATAATACAGAGGAACTTCGATTATCCAGAATTAGATGAACCAGTAACGGTGGCTCAGTGGTTAGCGCTGCTACCTCACAGTACCAGGGACCCGGGTTTCATTCCTGCCTCAGGCGACAGACTGTGTGGAGTTTGCACATTCTCCCCGCGTCTGCGTGGGTTTTCCTCCTAGTGCTCCGGTTCTGTCCCACAGTCCAAAGATGTGCAGGTCAGGGTGAATTGGCTATGCTAAGTTGCCCGACGTGTTAGGTACATTAGTCAGAGGAAAATGGGTCTGGGTGGGTTACTCTTCGGAGGGTCAGTGTGGACTGGTTGGGCCTGTTTCCACACTGTGAGGGATCTAATCGTCAAGCGACTGAAAATACACCCTGCATGTGTCCTCTGGATAATCGAGGTTCCTGTGTATTTCCAAAAGTGGCATAACCAACGTCCTGTCCAGACCCCAACCCCTATACTCAGTGCTCTGACCAAAAAAGTGATCTGCAGAATCTGCGGGACTTGCGAAATCCTGGGAGGTAAATCACGTGTTTCTCCTTCTCTTAGCAGGTGGATCCAAGATTTCACTCTCTGTCCCATTGAGTCTCCAGTCAGGTCCTTCAGCTCAACTGGTCTCTCTCAGTATTTCTGACCCATGTGAGCTCTACGCACCTCCCCTTCACTTGCTCACACTTGATTTCCCTTACAGCAGCATTCCCTTCAGTTCCTTTCTCCCCTGACGTCTGTATCCAGCTTCTCCTTAAATGCCGTCTACCTCGACCTGCTACTGTGGGGGTCATTCCCGCTGCAGACAGAGTCTCTCCTTTGTAACCTCTTCAAAAGATTTACCGCTGACTTCCCCCCCTTCAGTCTTTTCCATTTTCTGGGTCTCCCCGCTGTTGCGAAACTTGGAATGGTTCAGAAAAGATTGACAAGGATGTTGGCCAGGGTTGGAGGATCTGAGCTACAGGGAGAGCTGAACAGGCTGGGGCTGTTTTCCCGGGAGCGTCGGAGGCTGAGGGATGACCTTATAGGGGTTTACAAAATTATGACCAGCATGGATAGGATAAATAGGCAAAGTCTTTTCCCTGGGGTTGGGGAATCCAGAACTAGAGGGCATAGGTTTAGGGTGAGAGGGGAAGATATAAAAGAGACCTACAGGGCAACGTTTTTCATACAGAAGGTGGTGTGTGTATGGAATGAGCTGCCAGAGGATGTGGTGGAGGCTGGTACAATTGCAACATTTAAGAGGCATTTGGATGGGTATATGAATAGGAAGGGTTGGAGGGATATGGGCCGGGTGCTGGCAGGTGGGACTAGTTTGGGTTGGGATATATGGTCGGTATGGACGGGTTAGACCGAAGGGTCTGTTTCCGTGCTGTACATCTCTTGACAAAGCCTTGTCTGGAGGGTGAAATGAAGTCATTCCCGTTGATGCGGTGGTCCCCTGTCTGTTGTCCTTTTTGTTTCCTTTCTCGGAAAGGACCTCGCGGACATGGGCAGCGTTCCCGAGCCCCGCTCCGGAACGGGCTGTTCCGTCCTCTTCCAGCCCCCGGGGGGGTATGGGGCAGCTTGAGTGCATTGGGAGTGTGGGCCGTTCACCGGGAAGGTCCAATGGGACGGGGAGAGCGTGTACCGGTAATGGGGGCGAGGGGGGAGATGCCTCAGACCGCCAGAAACACTGGGCAGCTGCTCGCTGTGCTCCTTTTGGATCTCACAGCACAGGGAGGCCTTTCATCTGATTACCTCCCCATCTCTGACTCTGTCTCTGGCTCTTCTGTCTCTCTGTGTCCTCTCTCTCTCTCTCTCTGTGTGTCTCTCTCTGCATCTGCCTCTGCGTCTGTCTGTCTCTCTGAGGTGACAGCGGATTCCAGCATATTGCTGTTGCTGGGTAAACCTGTTTTTCTCTGTTTTTTCCCCCTCTCTCTCCAGCTCAAACCCTGAACTTCAGGCCGCCCCCTGACCTTGTCACTATCAGTGAATAGGGAACAGCTTTTCTTCCTCCACCTTATCTGAACCTATCACAATCTTCCCCACTTTCACCAGTTGTATCTGGTGTGTGACCCTCTCTTTCTGTGTCTCTTTCTCTCCTAAGCCCCCTCCCTCACACATCCCATTTACCCACCCCCTCCTGTCATGCTCCCCCTTTCAAACGGTCTCGTTGTGTTTTCACTGCCTCTTCCCCATCGTTTCCGTCAAGCACCTCATCTCACGCTTAGAACCCCTGCAGTGTAGGAGTAGGCCCTTCAGCCCATCCAACCCACACCTCACCCAGACCTCTGCCTGTAACCCTGCAATTCCCACCTAGCCTACACATCCCTGGGCACTATGGGTAATTTAGCATGGCCAATGCCCCCTAACCTGCACATCCCCAAACACTATGTAATTTAGCACGGCCATCCCACCCAAACCTGCACATCCCTGGATTAGTATAGGACAATTTAGCATGGCCAATCCACCCTCACCTACACAACCCTGGACACTATGGGTAATTAGCCTGACCAATTCACCCAAACCTGCACATCCCTGGATACTATAGGACAATTTAGCCTGGCCAATCCTACACTAAGGGTGGATTGGCCATGCTAAATTACCCATAGTACCCAGGGAAGTGTAGGTTAGGGTAGATTGGCCATGCTAAATTACCCAATCCTACATATCCCTGGGTACTGTAAGATAAAATAGGTCAAGGGAGGGTGGAGCTATAGCTGCTGTTTGGGAATCGAAACTGTAGCTGTACTGCTGCTTGGGAAATCGAAACTGTTGCTTACGTGGCCAGCTCAGCTGCCAACGCCCAAATGAGCTCAATAACAGGAAACGCCTATCAAACGCGAAATGTCCTAATAAGGCAATGCTTAGTAGCTCCGCGAAGCTCTGCTTAGCCAAGAGTATATCAGGAGCAGAATTGGGAGGGGAAGGCAGAACGCGCCTTCACCATGAATGCATGGTGATTCACTGTATCAGCTACGATTCTGCATTAAAGCCTGCTTGTGCCAAACAATTGAGCGTCTGTTGT
>NW_026867809.1:0-103955 GCF_020745735.1 Hemiscyllium ocellatum
GAATTACTTGATCCTGTTCCTTACGTTCTCATTTTATTTAATTACAAGGTAAATGGTTGTAATTTTCCTGGACATCCTGTTATTGAATGTTGCAATCAAAGACAGCAAAGCAATTTTGAGTCATCTCTGAGTGAGGTATGCAGGCTTTATTCATGATGAATCGTGGCCTAGTTCATGATCACCAAATGAAGCACAAGTTTTAAAGAGACCAGAGACATCTTTTGAAACCAGCCTGCATTTCCACATAACATTTTCTAATCCGTACCAATGTGTGTGTGACAGCTGTGAGGGATTGAGTGAGTTCCTGTGTTACAGTGGATCAGATATTTGGAGCAAGTGGCCTCCATCTGCTACTTGCAGGAGCTCTGAGGGGCTGATTGGAACATAGGATCATAGGACCAAGGAGCAGGAATTGGTCATGAGACATTTTGTCACGGCTCCACCACGCAGTATGTTCTGATTATCGTCTCAGCAACAGTTTTCTGTCTGTGAACCATTTGCCTACATTCATTTGTCTGTCAAATGTTGAACATACACAAGTCTTAATAAATGGAAATATCCAGGCATCACAAACTTCTGCGGAAGGGAATTCACACTTTAACAAGACTTTGAGAATCTCTTGTTCATATTCGGAGCAATGTTCGAGGGTCACTAATTTCTTTTCCTACGCCTCTTGGTGAAAGCAAATTTCAAATGTAACCCGTTTAGTCATGCGGCCAATGATACACATCTCAGACTGGATGATTTCCTAGAAAAGTGTAAGACACACAAAGTTGGACACTGAACAAATGATAAAATGATAGAATGTCTCAAATGTTTTTTCTGCCATTGAAGTTATTCTGCTCACACAAATGTCTGGTAATTGGATTTTTCCCGGAACAGTTGGATTTGGCTGAATTCCCTTTGCTTCGGGCAGTGGAGAGATTCCTATGAATCTTCATCAGGAATCCTCCACGAGAGGTAAAAATGACTCAGGGACTTTCTGCTCTCACACCTTGTTTTCCGGCAGAACAAAGTCAGAGACAGAGAGAGCAATTGGCTGCTGATTCTGTGGCAGGTTATATTTTTCTCCCTCCCTGTGTGGAGAAATACAATAATGTCAACTGAACACCAAACTGGGCCATGTGTCCCCTCCATGAACATTCTCTGGAATGGATGATAATGGACTGTATGCTGTATGCAGCATCATTGCTGTTGTTATGCACAATTTCTTTCATTAGCAAAGAAAAAGGTGCCCGCTTTATAATTTGATGACATGATCAAATGTGTCTGCGTAATTTTTAAAAATGAGTTGATGTCTTCATAATATTTGTGTTAATATCAATACAGCTCATTCGTATTAAATATTATCCAGCTTTAGCCTCCTTAACAGGAGAAAATATGTATCCAGCTAATACACTTTTCTGAAAACCGTGGTTAAATTAGATTTTTCATCCAAGATGCAAACAGATAATCCCCGATAACAAAAGGCTTTCGTTTCAGGAATGAGTAAAGGGAAACATCTTTGAAAATCTTCGAAAAGAATTATATCCATTTTTTTAGTTCAGAGGATCAAAACTGCACCCAGTGTATCTGACGTGCTTTCAGCAATGCCCTGTATAGGTGCAGTAAAATATTCCTGATTAAACTGAATATCCGTGGCCACAAACAAGTTCATTTCACTTACCGTCCAAGTCACTTGCTGCATCTGCAGACAGACTTCATATGATTCATGCACCAGGAATATGAAAAATATCTGCATCACAGAGTTCTGTGATCTCTCTCCATTTAAATTGTTTCCTGTTGTTCTATCCTTCCTACTACAATAGACAACTCACGTTATATTATTCCTGCTGAAGGTTTGCTCACTAACTTTCCCTGTCCATATCACAATGCAGATTTACTACATCCATTCGAAGATTTATCGAATTATATCTATTCAATTCCTTCATCCAGATATTTGACATAGATTATTGATCATTAATGACCCCACAGTGATCTCCGAGGCAAAACCAGTTATACTTGTGTTAAAATATTCATTTATCTCTACTGTCTATTTCCCGTTAGCGACAGCATCCCTGTTCTTGTGCAGCAGTTCAGATGGGTTGAATGACCTCCTCATGGGCTGTGTAATGTGCTCAATGAGCTGAATTACTTCATTCTATATCCCTGTGTAACTCTTTTGAGGGGCAGAATGGGCTCCTCCCATCTCATTGCAACGATCCTGTGTGACTGATTGGGTGGTTCCCTACCCTGAAACAGACTCGACGGGTGGATTGAGGGTGGGCGGCACGGTGGCACAGTGGCACAGTGGTTAGCACTGCTGCCTCACGGCGCCATAAACCCCGGCTCAATTTCCGCCTCAGGTAACTCTCTGAGTGGAGTTTGCACATTGTCTGCGTGAGCTTGCTCCGGTTTCCTCCCACAATCCAAACATGTGCAGATTAGGTGAACTGGCCATGCTAAATTGCCCGCAGTGTTAGGTGAAGGGGTGAATGTAGGGGAATGGGTCTGGGTGGGTTGCACGTCGGCGGGTCGGTGTGGACTTGTTGGGCCGAAGGTCCTGTTTCCACACTGTAAGTAATCTAATCTAATTTAAACACATAGGGTTGGTGCCGCTCAGGTAGCACAACACTAAAGGGAAGGGCACATCCTGATTTCTTAAATCTGCCTTAACCTCACATTAAATGACTGCCTCTTTTCGGATATAAGGATACAATAACTCGGAATATACAGAAACCTTTCCACCCTCCAACTCTGTTCCACAATACCACTGACTCTTTCCAATCCAATATGTATCAAATCCAGATTCTGATGCTGTCTCAGGAAGAGAATACCTGATAGCATTACACCACACAAGCATTGAAGAAAGGAACAGAATTAGGCCATTCAGCCCATCGAGTCTGACGTGCGAATCTATCATTTCTTATATGTTCCTCAAAATCATTCTCCAACCTTCTCCCTCGAATTCTTGATCTCCTTATAATTCAAAAACTTATTTATTTGTGTCTTAATGACACGTGTGTCTGTGTATTTGTGTGTCCATGTGCTTGTTATCTGTGTATTTTTGTGACTATGCCTGTCTGTCTGTGTATCAGCCTGTGTGATCCTGTCTGTGATTCTGTCTATTTGTATGTGACTGGATATGTCTCTGTGTGCTTCTATGTGTTTGTATGCCTATGTCCTTGTATGCATTGTGATAGTTAGTATATTGGGGTGCCTACCAATACGTCTGTGTATTTCAATGCCTGCATCTCTGTGCAATGGGGTATCTATTCTTTTTTGTGAGTGAGAGAGATGAGGTTGCAAGTGCCAGTGGGCTTAACTGAGAATTGCTCTTTACTGAATATTGCTCCTTACTCGGTTGGTGGGATGTGGATGTTTCAGAATCTCCACACAAGGCCTCCTGGTCCTTTCTGTCTCCTACCAAGGTCCTCGACACATGTCAGGGGAGGGGGATGAGGGAACGTATGTTAGGCACGCCACCACCTGGTTTGTCCCTTTCTGATCTATTTCAGGCTGTGTCTCCTGGAATGGGAGAAGGGGAGAGATGGAGTGAGGTTGGGAGCGGGTGGCCCTGCTGGTGGTGCTGGTGTAGGTGGAGGGAGGAAGGGTGAGGTGTCAGGATTGAGTCTGTCCATAGCGTTGTATCCATACCATATTTTTAGTGAGTAGAGCTATTGTGTCAGTGACAGAAAAAGTGGGGGAAAAAAGGTGCTGAATTCAAAAGTGAAAGTAATCGTTCTTGAGACACATTTGGAGAGACATTGTGAACCTTGTCCGGGGGTAGGTACTATAACAGATATACAGTGAGTGTGAGTGAGCAGAGAGAATATAGTAACACTTATTCTGACAGAGCGGGGAGGATGTTGATCCTTGTCCTATATGCTGACAAATTCTTCATATCATCCCAGCGTCTAGGCAAGTCTGCTTGTATGTCTTGTCCATTTCTATCACTAACAACGCCACAGTCACTGTCCGTCAGATTCCACAGAATCAGTTTAGTTGGATCTTACAAATAGCAAGGAGAATCAAACATTGGTGCGTTATATATCGAGACCAAAACTTTCGCGCAAATATTTTGCATCATATTCTCTGGAAATTGGATATCAAGTATATGCATGGGATAGCAATGACATAGTGATATTATCGCTGCGCTTTTAACCCAGAGACACAGGGAATGTTCCGAGTACCCAAGTATGAATCCTGTTATGGCAGATTATGGAATTTGAATTCAATATGTATCTGGAATCAAGGGTTTATGATGACCAGGAATCCATTGTTGATTATTGGAAAAACTCATCTGGGTCATTGATTTCATTTAGGGAAGTAAAACTGCTGACCTTACCAGGTGTGACCTGCAAGTGACTTCAGACCCAAGGCAATGCTGTTGACTTTTAACTTCCCTCAGTCATGGGCAATAAATGCGGTTTATCCAGCCACGTCCTGATACTATTAATGAGTAACAAATAATCGTGGGTGTTGCCGTAATAATAGATGTCATCAAGTTGCATCAAAACTGCATTAACGATGTGACTGCTCGTGTTGTGAAAAATAAATTCCATAAGTGTGTATCAAGTGGGTTGAAGAGTATGTTGTGAACCAAACTAGAGAGCAGGTTATTTTGGATTTGGTGTTGTGTGGTCAGAAAGACGAATTACTAACCTTGCTCTGAAGCAGCTATGAGGAATTGGGACATTAATATATTGCATTTTACATACGTCTTAATGCAATATAAAATTTTGTTTATTACAGTCAAACATCGAGACCAAAAGTCTGGAGGCTAGAGGGTCATGTTAGCTCCAGTGAATTGGAAAAATACAATATAAAATTCAATGAGAGACAAGCAATGGTTGTTCGAATCACAGAGTCCTACAGCATAGAGACAAGCCCTTCGGCCCAAGGTGGTCCATTCCGAGCAAAATGTCCATTCACACTAACACCATTTCCCTGCTATTTCCCGGTATCCTTCTAAGCCTTTCCCTTCCATGCATTTGTCCAAGTGTCTGTTAATGGTGTTAATGTACCTGCCTCAATCATTTCCGCAGACAGCTCATTCCACATGCATACCACCCTCTGTGTAAAAATCGTTGCCCCTCATATTTCCTTTTAGTTTTCTCCTCTGACCTTAAACAGATGTCCTCTAGTCCGGGATTGCACAGCATTGGGGGAAAAAGACTGAGTGCATTCACTCTATCCATATCTCCCACGATCTTATGCACTTCCATCGGATTCCCCTTCAGTCTAATTAACTCTAAAATAAAATGTCCTAGCTTGTCAAACCCCTCCTTAAACCTCGGACCATTTCGTCCTTCTCAACAACCTTGTAAATTTCTTCTGCAGTCTTTCCAGTTTAATAACATCATTTCCTTTACAGAGTGAACAAAAATGAACATAATGCGACAATTATGCCCGCACCAGCATGCTGTATAACTGCAACATAAATACTCAACTTCGATATTCAATGCCCTAACTGATGAATGTCCGTGTGCCAAAAGCCTTCCTCAATGTCCTGTCTATCTCTGAATCAACTTGCACAGAATCGTGCACCTGAATTCTAAGGTCTGGCTGTTCCACTACAACCCTTAAGGCCCAACCATTCACCATGAAACTCCGAATTTGAATTGACTTTGCAAAATGCAAGAACTCACATTTACCCACATTCAACTCCATTTGCCATTTCTTGGCGCACTTCCTCAGATGATTAAGGTTCTGCTGCAATGTCTGACAACCTTCCTCACTGTGCACGATACCACATTATTTATTGCCATCTACAATCTTAATAATCACGCCTGGTGCATTCAAAACTAAATCATTATACAAAAATCAAACAGCTATGGTTCCGGTACTGCACACTGAGACACTCCACGAGTGACCGGCCTCCGCTCTGACAAGCATCCTTCCATGATAACTCCCTATTTCCTACCATCAAGACAATTTTGTATATAATTTAACCTGTTGTCACTCAATTCCATGCAATCAAACCTTCCAGAGCAGCGTACCATGTGAACCCTTATTGAAGGCCTCACTAAAATCAATTGGACTACAAATATCACCCTGCCCTCGTCAACGTTGCTGGTCACTTTTCAGCAAAGAACTCTAATAAATTTGTCAGTGATGATCTCCCATACACAAAGCCGTGCTGACTGCTCCTCATCATACCCTGCCTTTCCAAATGTATGTTTATCTTATCCCACAGAATCTTCTCAAGAACCTTACCAACTGCAGATGTCCGGTTTACTGGTCTATAGTTCCCCGGCTTTTCTTTGGACCCCTGCTTGAATAAGGGCACACCATTCCCTGTCCTCCAGTCATCCGGGACCTCACCCATGGCCAGCGATGATGTAAATATATCAGCCAGGCCCCCGTAATCTCTTTTCTGTCCTCTTGAAATGTTCTTGGATATATCTGTTTTATAGAAATACTGCAATGTCTGAAACAAAAGTCATTTTGTTTAAAGTAAAAACAACCAAGAGTGAGAAAGTGACTTACTGCAGGTTAACATATCAAATTAAAGATTATATTAATCATAAGAAGTGACTTCAGAAGAATTCCAGACATTATAGAAACCTGAGAAATGTCAGAAATTTACAATACAGAAAAGGAGAGCCATGAAACTGATAACGAAATCAAAAAGTGAACATGCATGCTCACACACAGGAACACAAAGTCTGCATAAATCTACATACGTATTTCAAAGGAAACAAAATAGAAGCAAGGTCAAACGTGGAAATTTGTAATCGGCAGAGGAGAGGTCATTGTGGAGAACAGGGAAATGGCCAAGAAAACAACCAGTTACTTTGCATCTGTCTTTATAGAGGAAGATCCAGAAAATCACTCAGGAATACCACGTGATCATTTAGGACTTGTGGAACTGAGGGCACAAAGTGAATTCATATCAGTAACAAGGTCATATTTGAACATGGAGTTTGATGGAGCATTGGCATGTCTAACGAAACAGATGTAATTCATTTCAAACTGTCAGAGATGAATCAGCAATTGAAGTATTAATTGAATTGTCGATGACTGTCTTTTATTTTCCTGTACATTCCAAAGAGGCTGGAAAGCCAGTGTAGATAATTGGAAGGTAAGAAGCGTGATCCAAGCATGGCAAGTAGATGAATGGAATGGATCCAGGTATCTAGAAAGGTAAAAAGTGATAGTGTGAAGAAATGCAGACCAATTAACTTGACATCTGCAGAGAAACGTTTGGAATGTATGAGACAGGATGCGATATTGGATATATAGGAATTAACAGCAACATTGGAGAGAATCAGTATACATTTCTGAAAGGAAATCATACTTCATAACTTCGGAATTTAATGAAAGCTATTTGGAAGAATATACGTAAGTGGAAAGTTAAAGTTGGGTTCACCTTCAATGAAAGGAATAAGAATATCGATGCAATAAAATGCAGAAATAACTTCATAGTGTATTGGTGAGCCTGTACCTGGAGTATTGTGTACAGTTTTGGTGACCTAATCTGAGAAAGAATATATTGACCACAGAGGAATTGCAATGGACATTCTTCAGATTCGTCCCTCCTATGGCGAGATTGTCTGATGCAGAAACTCGGCCTATGTTCTCTCGGGTTTCAAAGAATGAGAGGTGATTGCAGTGATATTTAGAAAATTCACTAAACATATGACAAGGTGGAAATAAACAGGATGTTTTCTGGCTGTCTACTCGACACTTAAGACAAATAAAGGTAGGATATGGGACAGGCCATTTAAGACTGCAATAAAGAAGAAATTATTGACTCGGAGAGGACAGACTATTACAGGGGCATGGAAACCTACTGGCACGGCAAGGTTAGAGAGAATTCCCAGGTATTCAACAAGTGTGTCAAGTAGAACAAAATAACCAGGGAATATGACTGAGTCATTAGTGACTTGTCAAGTTGCATCTAAATCAACTTTAGTGGAAGGAATCATAGGGTGGTGGTAGAAGCCTGTTTGTGTGACTCGAGGCCGGTGTCCAGTGGTGTACGACGGGGAGCAGTGTTGTGTCCCTTATTATTTGTGATTCGGAAGTGCCAGTGTTGGAGTGGGGTGGCCAAAGTTAAAAATCACGCAACACCAGGTTTATTTGGAGACACGAGCTTTCAATGCGCACAATCGCCTGATGGAAGAGCAACGCTTCGAAAACTAGTGCCTTCGAATAAACCTGTTGGGCTATAACCTGGTGTTGTGTGATCTATAACCTTATCATTTGTGGTATTCATAAATGGTGCATCGGAGAATATGGACGAGGGGTGGGGAGAGTGTGATAATTAAGTTTGTGTTTGATACAACGATTGACCGGGTGGTTGGAAGTGAGGAGGAAGAACTTATGTTTCAGGAAGATACAGATGGACAGATCAATAGCAGATGGATTAGAATCCTGGTAAATATGAGATGATGCACTTTAGAAGAAGTAAGCAGACAGGGGAGTACTCAGTGAATAGCAGCACACTGGGGAGTTTAGAGGGAGCTTCTCCACACATCCCTGAATGTAACTGGACAGGTTAATACACAAGTTGAGAAAGCAAAGGGGAGCGTAAGCATAGCCTTTATTCATCGCTGCACAGATTATAAGAGCTATGCAGAACTTTGATTAGGCCAAGATGGAATACTGTGTGTAGTTCTGGGAACCACAGTACAGAAAGGATGTGCTTGTGCTGGAGGGGATGCAGAGGAGATTCAGCAGGATGTTCCCTGGGATGGAGCATGTTAGCTATGGAGAGAGAGGCTGGATAAGCTCGGGTTGTTTACGTTGGAGCAGAGAAGGCTGAGGGGCATGCGATTCAGAAGGAAGATTATGAGGGACATGGACAGGGTGGATGGACAGCAGCTGTTCCTCTTAGTCTGAGAGAGAGGAACAAGGGTAGCACATTCTTAAAGTAAAGAGTTTGAGATTTAGAGGGGACTTGTTGATCATTTTTCACCCACAGAGTTTTGGGGTCTGGAATGCACCACTGAAGAGGGAGTTGTCACGGATAACCTCACATGTGTTACAAAGTACTTGGACGACCTCTTGAAGCGTCATAATATTCCCAGCTATGGGGCTCATGTAGAAAAGTGGGACTAATGTAGACCGTGCTGTATTTCTGATGAGTACATGGTTGTGCAAAGTCAATCATTGAGAAGCTTAAGACAGGAATTGATGGGTTTCAAACACTCTATATGCACAAGGGTAATAAACGTGAACTTGTAATAGCTTCAAAAAGTACGTCAAAATCAAAAGTAAAGGAAAATAACGTGCAGCTTCTTTACAGTCTGAAACCAGAGAATGGAGGATGGAGAAGAGGGAAATGGCAGAGCTATGCAGCAAATATTTCAGTTTTGTCTTCACAGAAGAAAACAACACAAAAATCAAACTTCCCAGCAATACACGAGAGCTTAATCTGGTGAGACAGAAAAAGTGAGTATAATAAATTAGCAAATAAACGTTATGGAGAAAATACTTTTACTGAAAGTAGTGCCCTGAGACAAAGGCTACAGAGATTTATCAAATGGAATCATATTTGAGAAACTGACTTTTAGCAAACCTATTGAGAAGCAATCAATGTAATACGATTGGATTTTCAGAAAGGTTTTTGATAAAGCCCCAAGCCTGCTATGCAAATTCGAATTCTATGCGACTGTGGCTCACAGAAGAGTATGGTTTTAGAATGGGAGAGCTACCAGGAAATAGTGAGTAGGAATAAATCGTTTTTTTTTACAGCAGAGGACTCGGGGGTATAGCAGGCTTCAGTTTTGGGGCTGTAGCAAAATCGAATACACACCAAACTTTAGTTAGAGGGATTCAAATGTAATATTTGCAAGCCTGCTGATGGCACTAATCGATGTCGGATTATGAGTGGGTGAGGAGGATGTAAAAACAAAAGCTCCAAGGTGACTGAGGCAAGTGGAGTGTCTGCAAATACGGGGCAATGAAGAGCAATGTGGGGAGATGTGACGTTGTCCCCTTTGATGCGAAAAAGAGAATGGTAGCCTATCAGTTGAAAAGGTTGGAAAATGTTACTCTGTAAAGAGACTTATAATACTTTTTGTTTCATTCTTCACCGACCTCCGCCGTCTATACAGAGCAGTGAGTTCTGAAGCCAGAAGAAAATACTGGGAATGGCATTGGGACATATACTACTGTACATCGACACACCAGTTGGGTAGCTGTATCATTGAAAAGGATCTGGATCTCCCTGTACACTAGTCACTGAAAATATTCTTTTGCTGGAACAGAAAGCAGTTAGGAAGGTGAATGGTGTGTTGGACCTTCATTGCAGGGGGATTTGTGTTCAGGTGTCAGGGTGTTTTACTGCAGCTCTATAGGGCCCCGGTGAGCCCCTATGTCGAACATTGTGCAGTTTTGTGTGCAGTTTTGGTCTCCTCACCTAATAAAGGACAAACCTGACACTGAGGGAGAGCAGCGAAGAATGACCAGACTGATCTCTGGGATGACAGGCTGGTTATGGGAACAGGTTTTGGGTCGAATTAACCTATATTCCATGTGCTTTAGCAAAATATAGCAGTGAAATATTAAACCTCTGACAGGGTGAGACAGATCACAAGCAGGGATGATAATTTTGAAGCCATTTTAGAGACCATTGAAGAAGGTTTATCACATGTCTGCGCGCCTGGAGTCACGTTTATGTCAGACCAGAAAAGCACAGGAGATTCACTTGCTGAAAGTACATTGGGGAAGTAAACTGATGTTTACAATCGACATTGGCTTTAGGGTCACTCTTCCTGACACCAGATTTTATATCTCAATATTTTATTAATCGTTTTTTTTAACTTACACCAGCTGCCAGAGCATTAGCATTCCAACGAAATTTCCACAGTAGCACCATCTCCACATAGGGACCTATCAGAAACCACACTGAGCAGGTTATTTATGTGCTGCTTGACAGCTTTGTCAAAAAAAACTCCCACCAATTTGAGTATCGTGATGTGACTCAGAGGGTGGTTAATGGTCAGATTGTATTTATTCTTCTCTTAAGCGATTGGAAATAGTTGAGTAATTTTCCACATTGCCAGGGAGATATCAGAGTTGGAACTGGAATGAAATAGCTTCCCCAGGGACACGGCTTGTTGTGCAGCAAAAGTCTTCAGTCATATTGCAGGAATGGGGTCAGGGTCCATTGCCTTTGTCGTATCTCCCGTGTCCAGCTGTTTCTTCATGTCACGTGCAGCAAATCGAATTAATAGAAGACTGGTATCTGTGATTCTGTGGGCATCATGGCGAGGGTGAGGTAGGTCATCTACTCAACACTTCTGGCTGTGGATGTTGTAGATACCACATCCTGACCTTTCAAACTGAGGGTGCAGGTCTTTTCCGTTATTTATGATGAGAATGTTTGTGGAGCCCTTTGCACCGTTGTGTGTTTCATCATCCATCACCATTTCTGACTGAATGTGGCAGGATTTCGGATCTTCAATCAGACCTGTTGGTCAAGTGCTGTAGCTTTAATGGGTTAGCATCAGGTTTAGGTTCACGTGGTTCTGACCTTGACACGTTCTGACCTTCACACTCGTTACTGAGCCATAAATAGTGTTGATGGTAATGGAAGACTGAAGGGTTATCCTGGGCAAAAAAGTTACAGGTTGTGTTTGAATACAGTTCTGCTTCTCCTGCTGCTGTGGTCTGCAGCACTACATGAATACGCAGTTTTGAGCTGCAATATCTGTAATTCAATTGTGTCTATTCCCCAGTTCACATCAATACCCATTCGCCATTAGCCTTGTACTCAGTGACCAACTCTGATTTCTGATTTTGAAATGCTTCAATTTTTAAAAACTCTCATTCTGCTGAGGGTTTCTCCCCGTGTCGTGCTTTCAATCTGATACATTACACAAAAGCATTTTACTGATTTCAGTTCAACTGTTTAATTCATGTGAACCTTTTTCCTTCATTAATGCCCTCTTCGGTTTTAAAGTGAATGTGTTTCCCTCTGTTTTTCTCCCTGACCATGATTAAGAGCTCTGTAGTGTCAGTGAAGACAGCCTGATGTCGTTGCAGAGACAATGAATTCTCTGGATTACCAATAATCTTCACCACATTGTATGATTTCTGTTTTGGTTTGATGCTGTCCCTGACTTGCCTTATCACTCATGGCTGCCTTGTCCTCGCATGAGTATGTTTCATCTTCTTTCAGATGAATTTCATTATGTTCTGAATTATCCCCAGAAACTCCTGTCTTTGCTGCTCCGTGGTCTTCCCTGCTCGGCTCTCCTTCCAATTAACTCTGGCCAGAGCCTCCAGAATGCCTTTGTAGTTATATTGCTCAATTATAATCACATTACAGCAAGAAGAGAGCCATACTTATAAACCAAAAAAATGAGTTTTGAGAGATGGGACAAGAAGAATAATTGGGGGAATTCTTAACTAGATACAAAGGAAGAACGAGAGTCAGGATGCAGATGTGAAGATAAGAAAAATGAAAAATCTAGAATATTGAAATACGTCCATGTACATCCCTCAATGTTTTGGTAATTCCTGTGTGCTGTGGTCCTTTGTACAGTGCAAGTACAACAGAGTAATATGTTCAAATGCTTGGTCTGATGCCAGAATTTTTATCTCCAATAATATGACAGACAGTTACTTTGGAAAGACCCAGCAGCCAATATATTTAATTCCTGGAAGAAATGGGATTAACCGAAAAAAATTGGGATAGCATAAGCAAGTTTTATAACACACATCCTGATAAGAATGAAAGACAAGAGTAAGGAATCCAAGAAAAGGGGGAACTTTGAGAGAAGGGGAATATATCATTTCAGATGAGGATCAAATAATGTTTTAATGCTTTATAAAAGTTATACATCATGTGCACCAGTTTATATTAAGAGCGCCTCCGTTGTTCATTCATAATGTGTCGTACACATATGAACAATCTTCCTTATCTGAACACACACTGATTAAACAGTGTACATAAAATCATTTTTCCTTCATTTCAATCTGTCCTGTTTTCGTGCTACCAGGATAAATGAACACCAACTGGCCACTAGAAGACATGACCCACTATTACTAGTTTCCATACATACAGACAAAGAAGGACGCTACTTTGACTGGGAGTACACACACATCCTAAGATAGGCGAAACAAAGACACACATGAAAGTTCATAGAGGCTTGGCATTCTAACCAGATGTACGTAAAAGAACACATCAATTTAGACCGATGTACCTTTCCTTGCAAAAAAGAACTGGAAATGACATCACTTAACTTAAGAAACAAAACCTATCAATAGAGAGCCGGTACATACCACCAGTGTGTCACCGGAGACTCAAACTGATGATGTTACCTAGTCATGATGACTAAACGTCTGAAAACAAACCTCCAAGCTCAGCGAGCTAATGTACATACTTATACATTGTTATTTTTATTTTAATAGTTGAATTTGGGACATCTCTGTCACTCATGTTTTAACAGATTACGAGACCATGTGAGTTTTTCTGGGTGTGTGGTTTTAATTAACAGAGGGGTTCGACATCGACATTATAACAGTTTGAGAGCTTGTCGAATGGGATTAAGACAGATTTGGAGTACAAAAGGTCCCAGCAGTTTCCATCACTTGACACTTAGTGATCTCGATCTTCAAATTAAAACATGAGAAAATTCATTTAATTTTGTTGACTTGTGGTTGGTTAATTTTGAAAACATGGTTTTTAACGTTACTAAAGAGGTTCTGGGGTTTGAAAATGATTCCCAAGTTTGCCAAGTAAGTTTTGAAAGACAGAGGAACGGTATACTTTTAAAATCAACAAATAGATTAGAATTGGGTTTAACCAGGGACAGAAGGAAAGCTGGAATTTTAATGGAATTGGTCAAGCACTTTGGTGTATCAGTGCATGAGTTGAAATTTAGTTTCTGGGAGGACTTTCATCCTATGGGGATAGAAATTGGGAGAAGGGGAGATCCTACACTGCAAAACATAGAGTAAAGCGCACTGGCAATAGTTTACCACAGGTGAAAAATGAAGTCCAAGGGAGTTGAAAGTTGGTGAAAGTTCTCAGGTGTTTTATCTATAATGGAGTGGAACACATAAACTTACAGTACGAATGGTTTAAGAAGGGCACTGGGAAAAACTGTTTTCACTGCAGTAAGCTGGAACACACAGTGCTGGGGGTTGAAGGAAGACACTTTGGGAAAAGATGTGGTAAAAGAGGTTAAGCCAGTGGCATCAGTGAAACTGGTAAAGGAGACCCCAAGTCGAGCCGAGGAGCTGAAGGAGAGTGCACAGCCTGAGCAGGGGCTGGGTATGGAGTCAGTGCCTGATCTCCAGAAAGATTTTGCCTCTGTGGATAAACTTTACTCAGAAAGAATGGACAGGGGGTGTGGAAGTGGGAGGACAAGAAGTTATAATTTGTGAGATACGGGATCTGCTCAGTCTCTAACAGTTGAGAAGTGAGGTGCAGGAAGAGTACAACAGATCAGGCAGCATCTGTCGAGCAGGACAATCGACATATCAGATATAAATCCATCGTCAGAAACTTGGAAGGGACACAAGGGGGCTGAAAGATAAATAGGAGTGTAGTAGCTGGGCTGGCAGGAGGGTCACTGGGAAGGCGATGGGAACTCTAGGTAGGAGTGATAGTGATAAGTCGGAGGGGAGGGTGGAATAGTTAGGTGGAAACGTGGACACTTAAGACAGTGGAAGAGGGCGCAGATAATTTGAACGGTTGGATCTGGGATGAGGTTGGGGAGGGTAGGTTTGGAAATTGGTGAAGTCGATGTTGGTGTTGTATATTTTGAGGGTTCCAGCTGTACAGTCACCTACCCACTTCACCCTCCTCTCCAACCTATCACCATCACCCCCACCTGCACCTACCTATTGCCTTTCAAGCTACCTTCCACCCAGCTCTAACCCCACCCTCCTATTTATTTCTTAGCCCCCTTTTCTCTCCATTACCCGCACTTTGCTGATGAAGGACTTGTGCCTGAAACGTCAACTCTCCTACCTCTCAGATTCTACCTGACTTGCTGTGTTTTACCAGCCCCACACTTTCCAACTCTGACCTCCAACATCTCTCTCTCTCTCTGCCTCTATAAGTAAGAGATGAAAGTGTTTTCACTCTTTCTGACATGTTACTCAAGAGCGAGATAATTTGTGGAATGGGGACAGAAATTAAGCATTTCCTTGTGTGACATCATTTTGAAGTGCCAAATCAATATTGGAGGAGTAACAGTGAGAGTGAGTGAGAGAGTGTCAGTTCCAGGAATACAGTTTGTTCTTCGGAAGGATTTAGCAGGATTCGAGGTGGGAGAGGCACCCTTTGTAGTGGAGAAGCCAATGGAAACTAGGGAACTGGGGAGTTAAAAGAAAAATACCCAGGTTTTTTTTTCCAGACTGTGTAGTAACAAGATCCCACTGTCATAAGTTACAGTAGGGAGGAAAAACGAAAGAAAAAGCCACAGGCGTTGATGTGCAGCTAACTGGCACCCTGTTTGATGTTACGATGCAGGAAACAAAACCTGAACAGCCAGAGGGTCAGGCCGAGGTGTTTAGTCCAGAATATTGATTTTTGCCACGGGCTGTGTTTATGGAATTTTCCTATATTGGAACAGTTCATTCGTCATCGCTCCACAATCTGTTATTCAGTTAACTTGTCCAATAGAATTAACTTATTCTAAATTCATCTTTCTTTGATTTTATTTTACTTTCCGTGCTTAAATAAATGGTGTTTTGTTTCACACCGAGTAGTCTGGCCAGTCACATTGCATTTGGAAAAGGCACTTTACATTTCCTTTAAAATAAGTAAACATGAGAATCTAGGCTACCGACTTCAAATATTTTTGACGGACTTTGGTGTATCCCATCACACTAGACTCATGTTCTTAAGTAATAGGCTGGAAGCACTGAATGGGCTGTCCCTGTTCTTCTCCAATAGTGTCAATGGGCTGAACAGCTTCCTCATATTCCTGTAAAACCAGCGTTTGGTGCTGTATGAACTCTTGTTTTACTGTGGCAATGTGCAGTGTCAGGCAGTGCCGTTACATGAATGTTAAGGACCTTTTAACAGCACAAGCCTCAATGGAGTCTGGGTCTTGCTGTACATGAACACAGACCTGTTCAGGAGCTGACGGGGGACAAAACGCTCTGAAAATTGTCGAATCTTCTGTGACTATCCCCACATTCTGATCTTGTGGTGGGGAGGGTGGAGGCGAGGAGACATTGATGAAGCAGCTGAAGATGTTTGTGAAGAGGAAGTAACCCTGAGGATCTCCCACAGAGATGACCCAAGACTGAGAGGATGAACATCTTTCTTTGTGTCATGTTTGACTCCAAACACTGCAGAGTTTACTCTGATTCCCATTAAGTCCAGTTTTGTTAAGCTCATTGGTGTCAGCAGAAGACAACCACTGCCTGATATCAGGGCCAGTCATTTTTACCTGAACCCTTGAGCCAACCTCTTTTGTTCATATCAAGAGACAATGACATCGGAGCAGCAAGAGTTTTCTTCAAACGGGTGGTATTGAATGTCAGGATTCCTCTTCTCAAGCGTGTTCGGGGAACTAGATGACTGCAAGTATTTGAAGAGGAGGTAGATGGATATTGACCTGTCAGAGAGGTGAGGGCGACGAAAAATTGGGTATTAAAGAGTATTTGAGACCAAGCACAGATCTGTCATGATCTTGGTGAAGGTCAAGGCAATCATGGGGAGTGAACAACCTGTCCCTGTTTCTGAGGTTCTCCCATTCTGTTATTGGAAAATTAGTGGGTGTTGTTTTCATGAATGTTCTGTGATTGAATGTTGCGGTCAGTGAGACCAGAGGATTTTGTGAGTCATTTCTGGGTGAGGTATGGGGGCTTTATTCACAGTGAAGTTGGGGCTACAACATGACCAACAAATGAAGCATAAGTTGCAGAGAGGAGACACTGTGTGAAGAGAGATGAGGGGTCTCTTTCATACCCAGCCTGGATTTTCCAATTACATTTCCCAAATCACCACAAACCGTGTGGGACAGTCTTGTGGATCTGAATGGTCTCCTCTGTTTCTGTGCACCCGATGATAGCACTAAGTAGCCTCCAAGTGCTCCTGTATACTAGGTTTGAGGGGCTGAATGGAACACAAGAACATGGGACTGAGGAACAGGATTTGGTCATTAGACACGTTGAGCCTTCTGCACCAGGCACGAAGATTGTGGCTGATCAGGTTGTGGTATCAGCTCCACTTTCCTATCTGCGTCCCATTATCTATGGCTCACTTCTCTGTCAAATATTGTCCTAACGCAGCTTTCAATCAATGTGATCATTGAGGCACGATAAACTTCCATTGAAGAGATTTCTGACTTTGATGGTCCTTTCGAATTTTTCATCATCCCTCTCATAGAATCAGAGAGTCATACAGAACGGAAACATACCTGTTTGTCCAATCCGTCCACTCCGACCAGATTTCAAATCGGATCTCGTCCCATTTGGCCAATATCTCTCATCTTTCAGACACTTGTTAAATGTGCGATTGTAACCGCCTTCACTGCTTCCTCTGACAGCACTTTCTGTACACACACAACTCTCTGCGTGAAACATTTATCTTCAGGTCCCTTCTAAAGCATTAGCCCTCTCGCTTTCAACCTATGCCCGATTGTTCTGGATTCCGTTACCCTGGGGAGCAGAACGTGGCTTTTCAGAATATCCATGGCACTGATGGTTTTTTGAACAGCTATAATGTCACCCCTCAGCCTCTGAAACTCCAGGAGGAAACACCTCAACCTATTCAGCCTCTCCCTAAAGCTCAAATTCTCCTCTCCTGCACATCCATGTCAATCTTTTAGCAGACAACCTAGTTGTACGCAGTATTCTTAAAGTGGCCTCAGCAACATCCTGTACAGATGCAACATGCCATTCCAGTTCTGACTGATTAAAGCAAATGTGCCAAATGTTCTGCACAACATTCTCTACCTACAACTCCACTTTCAAGGAAACTACGTACCTGCAGCCCCAGGTTCCTTTGTTCCACAACACTCCCCAGGACATTGCTATTAAATGTATAATTTCTGCCCTGTCACTCCTTGCCCCTTTGTCCCATCTAATTGTGCTCTCATTGTACTCTGAGATAATCTACTACACCACCTTTCTGATGTAATCTGTAAACTTACTACTACGTTGACTACTCCGATCAGCCCATGCCTTCACAAATGTATGTAAATCATATTCCTCAGAATCCCCTCCAACAATTTACAGACTACTGACATCAGGTTCACCGGTCTATAGTTCCCTGGCTTTTTGGGTCACTGTTTCCTATTCTTGCCCAACTCCTCCACGGCTCACAACAATTTTAAATGTAACCAGGTTGGTGATATGGCCGATGATATCGGTCACAGACTGGGTCAGGGTCAATTTTAGGAACGTTTTTTAATCTGCTGAAATAGCAAGTTTATGATCCAGAGCAAAGTTAGTCAAACTATGACGGAAAGATAAATGCTGAACTGTTTGGGTATTGCAACTATATAATTGGTATTTCCCTGTTTTACACACACACACACACCAAATTTCTGCAATTTGAACTTTAAAGACCTTTGTCCGAATATTAGTGTGACTCATGACAAAAGGAAAAATTGAGAGATTGTCCAAAATGTGATTTTGCTTCTGAAGATATTCTACTCACACAAGCTGCTAGCAATGGAACTTCATCCTGGAAGAGTCAGATTTGGCTGAATTGCCTTTGCATTTGGCAGTGAGAAGGTTCCAGGAACAACCCAACAGATAGCACAGTGCCTCTGTGGTTAGCACTGCTGCCTCACAGCACCACGGGCTTGGGTTCGATTCCATCCTAGGGCGACTTACTATGTGGAGTTTACATATTCTCCTCTTGGCCACATGAGCTTCTTACGGGTGCTCCAGTTTCCTCCCAAATTATAAGCTGTGTAGGTTACGTGGATTGTTCCTGCTAAAGTGTTCAAGGCTTTCTAGGTTAGTTATATTAGTCAGGGTAAATGTAAGGGAATGGGCCCAGGAAGGTTACTGTTTGGATGGTTGGTATGGACTTGTTGGGCCAAAGCACTGCAGGAATTCGATAAAAATAAGAACGTTAACGATGACTGTAGAGCTTTATTTTAGCTCGCACACATTATTTTGATGAGGAACAATGAAGGAGAGAACGTGCAAATGGCCATTCCTTCTCGGGAAGATTACATTTTCTTCCTCTCTGAGCTGAATGACACAGTAATGTCATTCTCTCCCAAACTGGACCATGTGAGTTCTCATTGTACATTGTCCAAACTATGTCTCCATCACATTTCTTGTTCCATGTCAGTGTATCATTGCTGCTGCCATGCACCTTAGCAGAAAATGGTGTCGGTCAATATAAAGATATGTTTGTATAACCGTGAGGCATTAAAAAAAAAGGTTTAATGTATTCAGAATACCTGTGTTAAAATGAATGCATTTTTTAACTAATACAGAAATTTCTGGAAAAGCTCGGCAGGTCTGTTATCATCCAGAGGTCTTTTAGTTGTAGTTGTACCAGCCTCCACCACTTCCTCTGTCAGCTCATTCCATACACACACCACCTGTCTGAAAAGGTGCCCCTTAGGTCTCTTCAAACCCTTTCCCCTCTCACTGTCAAACAATGTCCTCTAGTTTTGGACGCTGCTAACCTGGGATAAACCCTGACTACTCACCTTATCCATGACCATTCTGATTTTATAAACCTTTACTGCTTCGAAATGTGACTCCAATCACCACGAATAGCTGTATTTTCAGTCATCCCGGGCCTAAATTCGGAAATTCTATACGTATCCCTCTTCCTTCTCCAACGAGTCACAATTCTAAATATATTTTAATCAGTTTGTTCAGAGGTAATATGAAACACTTCTGTGGGGTTTTCCGAGACCTTTGTGCCCAGAGGTGTGTTTGCTCATTAACCTGTTCTGACATGCTGTGACAAACCTCTGCAACACGTAGGACTTGCATCCAGACCTCCTAGTCCAGAGCTATGAACAACACCACGCGAGTTCAGGAAATAGACTCAAATCCAGAGTTCAGGCTCAGAGGCAAGGACCCACTACAGTACCATTCACAGTTCCTGGGTCACATTTTAAGTTCCAGCTTTCAGCTCGGTGTGGATATTTTATAACCAGGTTACCATTACTGAACTACACAAAACACTTTGTATTGTTAAACAAATGCAAGATATTTGTCTCAATTGTAGGATGTTCAGTGGACGTGCTGTGTGTCGTCGAAATTAACTATGAACATAGCGACGTTTGAGATGATTTGTAGCTCAGATTGATGTTTTGGATGCAGGGTTGCTCGCTGCACTGAAAGGTTCATTTCGAGACGTTTCATTAACTTACTAGGTAACATCTTCAGTAGACTTTACGCAAAGCAATGCTGAAACTTCCTGCGTTCTATATATATGTTTGTGTTTCTTTGGTTTGGTGTTGTCATTTCATTTGATGATGTAATTTCCTGTGGTGAAGTCATTTCCAGTTCCTTTTCTCAGGGTGTGGTAGATGGGGTCTAACTCGATGTGAATGCTGACAAAGTTGATAAGGTGGGTGGCACGGTGGCACAGTGGTTAGTACTGCTGCCTCTCAGCGCCTGAGACCCGTGTTCAATTCCCGACTTAGGCGACTGACTGTGTGGAGTTTGCACGTTCTCCCTGTGTCTGCATGGGTTTCCTCCGGTTTCCTCCCACAGTCCAAAGATGTGCGGGTCAGGTGAGTTGGCTATGCTAAATTGCCCGTAGTGTTAGGTAAGGGGTGAATGTGAGGGTATGGGTGGGTTGCGCGTCGGCGGGTCGGTGTGGACTTGTTGGACTGAAGGGCCTGTTTCTACACTGTAAGTAATCTAATATAATCTAAAAGTTCTGGCTGGAATGCCATGCTCCTAGGAATTCTCGTGCATGTCTTTGTTTGGCTTGTCCTAGGATGGAAGTATTTTCCCAGTTGAAGTGGTGTCCTTCCTCGTCTGTATGTGATGACACTAATAAGAGACTGTCATGTCCTTTTATGGCTAGTTGGTGTTCATGCATCCGATGTTTCTGCCTGTTTGTCCACAGTATTGTTTGATACAGTAATTGCACGGTATTTTGTAAATGACGTTAGTTTTGCTCATTGTCTGTATAGGGTCTTTCAAGGTCATTAGCTCCTGTTTTAGTGTGTTGGTAGGTTTGTGGGCTACAATGATGCCAAGGGATCTGAGTAGTCTAGCAGTCATTTCGGAGATGTCTTTGATGTAACGAAAAGTGGCTAGGGTTTCTGGACGTGTTTTGTCTCCTGGTTTGGATTTATTGCTAAGAAATCGGCGGACTGTGTACATTGGGTACCCATTCTTTTTGAATACACAGTATAGGTGATTTTCCTCTGCTCTGTGTATTACCTCTGTGCTGCAGTGTGTGTTGATTCGTTGAAATAATGTTCTGATGCAACTTCGTTTGTGGCTGTTGCGATGATTGTTTCTGTAGTTCGATATTTGGATCTTATGTGTTGTTTTTCTGTAGATGCTGGTTTTAAGTTCCCCACTGGCTGTTCACTCCCCTGTGACATCTAGGAGTTACAGTTTTGTTGTGGTTGTTTTCCTCCTCTTTTGTGAATTTTATGGCAGTAAGGGTATTATTGATGGTCTTGAAAGTTTCTTCTAACTTCTTTTGTTTAGTGATAACAAAGGTGTCATCGACGTTCTGGACTCAGAGTTTCGGTTGGATGGTTGGTAGAACCGATTGCTCAAGTCTCTACATTACTGCCTCTGCTACGAACCCTGATATCGGAGATCCCATGGGTGTTACATTGCTTTGTCTGCACGTTTTGTTGTTTAAGGTCAAATGGGTGGTAAGGCATAGGTCAACTAGGTTGATGATATTCTCCTTGTTGATGAATTTAGTGGCGTTTGATATCTGTGTCTTTGGGTCTTCTAATAGTGTAGTCAGTGTTTCCTTGGCCAGGTTAATGTTGATTGATGTAAACAGGGCAGTTACATTGAAGGAGACAATGATTTCATTCTCGTCTACCTTGGTGTCTTTAGTGGTCCTCAGGAATTCTTGGGTGGAATGGATGGAGTGACGTGAGTCTTCTACTAAGTGTTTTAGTCTTTGGTGTAGCTCCTTGGCCAATATGTAAGTTGGTGTTCCAGGTAGCGAGACTATGGTCTGAGGGGGGGGGATCCTCGTTTGTGAATTTTGGGTAATCCGTAGAAGCGCTGTGTGTTGGATACATCTGGCTTCATCTTCCACTGTAGATGTTACCTTGTAAGGCAATGAAACGTCTGGAAATGAACCCTTTCAGCTCAGCGAGCAGACCTACATCTATAACTATGAACATCATTAATTGCTATTATCTGTAGTCTACAATATTATGGAAATAAATCCTGCAAACAAACCCTGCCCAATGAAGGGTCTAAAATAGATATCTATTATTCAATACCAGAAACGAATGAAGAGCTTAATTTCTGATCCAAAAAAACGATAAGTATTACCCAAATCTAACGTGCGACTTTACTTTTCCTGAAACCATGAAATGATACCAGGCCGTTGATTACCGTCCAGCATCTCCTCCCCACTGACTATGTCTGCAATGTGTCCCTCCTCCCCCAAACCACACAAGGCAAACCAAGTTCGGGATCTTTGGAAAAATCAAGGCCGGAGTGTGCAGGCTTCCTGGAGAGTTATGAACATTTTAAATTGAAGGGGGAGGGTGAGGTGGCAGTCATACATTGCACTCGGCTGAGGGGTGGCAGATGGAGTTTCGTTTGGATAAATGCGAGGTATTAGATTTGGTAAGTTAAACAAGAGCAGGACCTATATAATTAAAAGTGGCGCTTTTGCCAGTGTTGGAGAAGAGAGACCTAGGCCGTCAGGTTTAAGTCTTTAAAATTTGCATCTCTTATAGAGAGTGCAGTTAAGAAGGTGTTAAGCACACGTCTTCATTGGTCAGGCCTTTGAGTATCGGAATTGGGATATCATGTTGCGGTTGTACAGGACATTGGTTAGACCTCTTCTGGAATACTCTGTCCAGCCTGATCATCCTGCCCACTCATTCCATCGGCACACTACCCTCTGGGTGAAAACGCTGCCCCTTTGGTCACTTTGAAATGTTTCCCCTCTCACCTTAAGCCTATGTCCTCTAGTTTCGGTCTCCCTGCAGCCTGAGAAAATACCTTGACTATTCACTTTGATATTATTGCCCTTGATATTATTAAGCTGGAGAGGGTTCAGAAGAGATTAACTCTGATGTACTGGTAAAGGAGAGATTGAGCTATAAGGAGAGGTTGGGTTGGCTGGGACTTCTTCCACTGCACAGTATTGATTAAGGGCTACATTTCCAGAGGTTTAGAAGATAATGAGGGGCATAGAGAAGCTTAAGGGCTGATGTCTTTTCCCTTGAGTTGGGGATTCAAATTTGAGGGATATTTTAAGGTGCGAGGAAAAAGATTAACAAAAGTCATGAGAGGTAAATATTTTAGACAGAATCTGGCTTGTGTGTGGAATGAACTTCCAGAAGAAGTGGTGAAAGAAGGGACAGTTACAACGTTTAACGGACATTTAGATCAGTACATGGATTAGACATCAGTTTGGATGGTGCTGTGATAAGCTGACCTTTCCCTCCCCCGTTGGCTTGCATCCGTTGCCAATGCCTGTGCAGTGGCGTGTGCAGGCCAGAAGAGGGTGTTATTGCATCACTGTAAGCACCACAGAGACTGCCAGACCTGCCCCTCACAGAGACACACAGATAAACACACGGGGATGGTAAGGACACGGCGTGAATCTCATCTGGAAATTTAAACGAAACATAAGGAAATGCTCAATTCACCTCGTAAATTGTTAAAATATGAGTGACAGAGCACTTGCAAATTCCACTGTTTAAATAAAAACATCAATTTATTTTTTTTAACTCTGAAAGTGAACATTTTACATCAACATTTCACAACTCTGGGACCCTCTTTCTCTTAACTGCTTATTACCCTACTCCAACGCTACAGCAATATACCGTCTCAATAAGATGCTTATTAAAGTTACATAAACTTAGTTTCAAAACCACACAGCAGCTGTTGCTTCATCTGACCTTACACCAATTTCCCTTTTCCCATCTTTCCTGGGAAACTGGCTTATGTTACAGAATGCTGTCGAAGTGTCTACATTTCAGCATTCTGAAACCTGGGACCACATCCTTCCATGACACTGTCTCTCAGTCTCGCCTTCTCTGTCTATAACGCAAATTCCTCCCATGTGGTGATATTTAAACTGATTCCACCGCCATCTCTCTCTGACAGTGATGTTCACAACCACAGCCTCCCCTTATCATGACACAATGGAGATTATGGAGCTTTAAATGAATGGGAGCTGCACATCCTGTCACTTCCAGCATGGACTGCAAAATTCCACACGGTGGGCAGTGATCTTACTCAGTGTTCTTGAGCAATGCACAGGGGTGCGGTACACAGTCCGACATGCTGTGAAGGTGACTGCTCCTGGGTTACAGATCAATGCACTGGGGTGGGGTACACAGTCCAACATGCTGGGAGGGTAAGTGTTCTGGGTGACAGATCAACGCACTGGGGTGGTGTACACAGTCCTACATGCTGGGAGGGTAAGTGCTCCTGGGTTAAAGATCAATGCACTGGGGTGGGTACACAGCTCTTCATGCTGGGAGGGTAACAGCTCCTGGTTACAGATCAATGCACTGGGGTGGGTACACAGCTCTTCCTGCTGGGAGGGTAACTGCTCCTGGTGTACAGATCAATGCACTGGGGTTGGTGCACAGCTATTCCTGCTGGGAGGGTAACCGCGCCTGGTTTACAGATCAATGCACCGGGGTGGCGTACACAGGCCTACATGCTGGGAGGGTAACTGCTCCTGGTTCCAGGTCAATGCACTGATGTGGTGTACACAGTCCTATATGCTGGGAGTGTAAATTCTCCTGGGTTTCAGATAAATGCACTTGCGTGGTATACACAGTCCTACATGCTGGGAGGGTAAATGCTCCTCGTTTACAGATCAATGCACTGGGGCGGTGTACCCACCATTAAATGCTGGGAAGGTAACTGCTCCTGGTTTACAGAAAAATGCACTGGGTTGGTATACACAGTCCTTCATGCTGAGAGGGTGACTGCTCCTGGTTTACAGGTCAATGTACTGGGGTACACAGCCCGACATGCTGGGAGGGTAACTGTTCCGGGTTGACAAATAGAACATAGAAAATAGAAAAATACAGCGCAGTACAGGTCCTTCGGCCCTCGATGTTGCGCCGATCAAAGCCCACGTAACCTACACTAGCCCACTTTCCTCCATATGCCTATCCAATGACCGTTTAAATGCCCATAAAGAGGGAGAGTCCACCACTGGTACTGGCAGGGCATTCCATGAACTCACGACTCGCTGAGTAAAGAATCTACGACAAACATCAGTTCTATACCTACCACCCCTTAATTTAAAGCTATGCCCCCTCGGAATATCTGACTCCATAAAATCAGTGCACTAGGGTGGTGTACACAGTCCAACATGCTGGGAGGGTAACTGTTCCTGGATTACAGACCAATGCACTGGGGTGTTGCACATAGTCCTACATGCTGGGAGGGTAACTCGTCCTGGTTTACAGATCAACGCACTTGGGTGGTGTACACAGACCTACATGCTGCGAGTGTAACTGCGCCTGGTTTACAGATCAGTACACTGGGATGGTTTACACAGTCCTACACTCTGGGAGGGTAGTTGCTCCTGGTTTTCAGATCAATGCATTGGCGTGGTGTACACAGTCCTACATGATGGGAGGGTAACTGTTCCTGGGTTACAGATCATTGCATTGGAGTGTTGTACATAGTTCTACAGGCTGGGAGTGTATCTGCAGGAGGGTTGTTTATCAATTCACTGGGATTGTGTATTTTATCCTACATGCTGGGAGAGTAACTTCCCGTGTGTTACCGATCAATGCACTGGGGTGGTGTACACAGACCTACATGCTGGGAGGGTAACTGCTCCTGGTTGCAGATCAATGCACTGAGGTGGTGTACACATTCCTACATGCTGGGAGTATAAATTCTCCTGGGTTTCAGAGCAATGCACTTGCGTGGTACACACAGTCCTACATGCTGGCAGGGTAACTGGTCCTTCGTTACAGATCAATGCACTGGGACGGTGTATCCTGCCCGAAATGCTGGGGCTGCAACTGCTCCTGGGTTACAGATCGATTCACTTGGGGGGAGGGGGTGCACTGTCATACCCACTGGGAGGGTAACTGTAACTTGGTTACAGATCAATGCACTGGGATTGTGTACACTGTCCTACATGCTGGGAGTGTAACTGCTCCTAGTTTACAGATCAATGCACTGGAGTGTTGTACGCAGACCTACATGCTGGGAGGATAACTGCTCCTGGTTTACAGATCAATGCACTGGGATGGTGTACACAGCTTTACATACTGGAAGGGCACCTGCTCCTAGGTTACAGATCAATGCAGTGGGGAGGTGTACACAGTCCTACATGCTAGGAGGGTAACGGCTCCTGATTTACACATCAATGCACTGGGGTGGTGCGCACATATCTCCATGCTGGGAGAGTAACTGCACCTGTTTTACAGATCAATGCACGAGAGTGGGGTACACACACCTACATGCTGGGAGGGTAACAGCTCCTGGATGACAGACCAATGCACTGGGGTGTTGCACACTTTCCTACATGCTGGGTCAGTAACTGCACCTGTGTTTAGAAATCAATGCACTGTGCTGGTGTACAGGATCCTACATTCTGGGCGTGTAATTGCTCCTGTATTTACAGATCAATGCACTGGTGCGGTGTACTCAGTCCTAAGTTCTGGGAGGCTAACCGCTGCAGTGTTTAAAGATCAATGCACGGAGTGGTACACAGTCCTACATGCTGGGAGGTTAACCGCTCCTGATTTACAGATCAAGGTACTGTGCTGGTGTATGCAGTCCAACATGCGGGCAGGGTAACGGCTCCTGATTTACACATTATTTCACTGGGGTGGGGTACACCGACCTGCATGTTGGGAGTGTATCTTTCCTGGTTTACAGATCAATGTACTGGGGTGGTGTACACAGGTCTCCATGCTGAGAGGGTAACTACTGCTGGTTTACAGACCAATTCTCTGGGGTTTTGTCCACAGTCCTACAAGCCGGGCGTGTAACTGCTCCTGTGCTACCGATCAATGCACTTGGATGGTGAATACAGTCCTACATGCTGGGAGGATAACTGCTCCTTGGTTGCAGATCAATACACTGGTATGGTGTGCACTGTCCTACATGATGGGAGGGTAACTGTTCCTGATTTATAGAACAATGCACTGGGGCAGTGTACACAGCCCTTTGTGCTGGGTGGGTAACTGCTCCTGGGTAACAGATCAATTCATTGGTGAGGTGTGCACTGTCCCAAATACTGGAAGTGTAACTGCTTCAGGATCACAGATCAATGCACTGGGGTGGGTTACATATTCCGATATGCGGGGAGGGTAAATATTCCTGGGATACAGACAAATACACTGGGGTGGTGTACACAGTCCTGCATGCTGGGTGGGTAACTGCTCCTGTGATACGCATTAATGCACTGGGGTGGTGTACACAGTCGTGCATGCTGGGATGGTAACTGCTCCTGGGTTACAGATCAATGCACTGGCGTGGTGTACACAGTCCTACATGCTGTGAGAGTAACTGTTCCTGGGTTACAGACCAATGCACTGGGGTGGTGTATGCAGTCCAACATGCGAGCAGGGTTACGGCTCCTGATTTACACATGAATGCAATGGAGTGGGGTACAACGACCTGCATGTTGGGATTGTATATTTCCTGGTTTGCAGATCAATGCACTGGGGTAGTGTACACTGACCTACATGCTGAGAGGGTAACTGCTGCTGGTTTACAGATCAATGCACTGGGGTTTTGTCCACAGTCCTACATGCCGGGCCTGTAACTGCTCCTGGTTACAGATCAATGCACTGGGGTTTTGCACACAGTCCTACATGCCGGGAGTTTAACTGCTCCTGATTTACTGATCAATGTACTGAGGTGGGGAACACAGTCCTTCTTGCTGGGAGGGTAACTGCTCCTGGTTTACAGATCAATACACTGGGGTGGTGTACAGATTCGTACATGATGGCAGGGTAACTGTTCCTGGTTTACGTATCAATGCACTGTGGTGGTGTACACAGTCCTACAGTCCTAGGAGCAGTTACACTCCCAGCATGTAGGACAGTGTACACAATCCCAGTACACAGTCCTACATGCTGGGAGGGTACCTGCTCCTGTGTTTACAAATCAATGCACTGGTGAGATGTACACAGTCCTAAATTCTGGGAGGCTAACCCCTGTTGTGTTTAAAGATCAATGCACTGGGGTGTGGTGCACAGTCCTACATGCAGGGAGGGTATATTTTCCTAGGTTTCAGGTCAATGCACTGGGGTGGAGGTAGACAGGCCTACTTGCTGGGAGGTTAACTGCTCCTGGTTTACAGATCAATGCTTTGGGGTAGTGTACACAGACCTACATGCTGGGAGAGTAACTGCTCCTGGGTTACAGATCAATGCACTGGAGAGTTGTACACAGTCCGACATGCCGTGTGTGTAACTGCTCCTGGGTAGAGATCAATGCATTTAGTTCGTGTACACAGTCCTACATGATGGGAGTGTAACTGTTCCTGGTTTACAGATCAATGCACTGGGGTGGTGTACACAGTCCTGCATGATGGGATGGTAGCTGCTCCTGTGTTACAGATCAATGCACTTGCGTGATGTACACAGTCCTACATGCTAGGAGAGTAACTGCTCCTTGGTTACAGATCAATACACTGGGCAGTGTGCACTGTCCTGCACACTGGCATTGTAACTGCTTCTGTGTTACAGATCAATGCACTGGGGTGGTGTACACAGTCCTACATGCTAGGACGGTAACTGATCCTGATTTACTGTCCTACATGCTGGGAGGGTACCAGAATGAGATCAATGCACTGAGGTGGTGTACACAGTATTACATGCTGGGAGGGTAACTACTCCTGGTTTACTGATCAATTCACTGGGTGGGGTACACAGTCCTACATGCTTGGAGGATAACTGCTCTTGGGTTACCGATAAATGCAATGGGGTGGTGTACACTATGCTTCATGCTGGGAGGGTAACTGTTCCAGTTTTAAAGATCAATGCACTAGGGTGGGGTACGCAGTCCTACATGCTGGAAGTGTAAATGATCCTGGTTTACAGATGAATACACTGGGGTGATGTATGCAGCCCAAATGCTGGGAGGGTAATTGCTTCTGCGATAGAGATCAACACACTGCGGTCGTGTACACAGACCTACATGCTGGGAGCGTAACTGCTCCTGGTTGACAGATCAATGCACTGGGGTGGGGTACACAGTCCTGCATGCTGGGAATATAACTGCTTCTGGCTTACTGATCAATGCACTGTGGTGATGTACACAGTCCTACATGCTGGGAGGGTAACTGTTCCTGGTTTTCAGATCAATGCACTCGGTGGTGTCCACAGTCCTTCATGTTGGGTGGGTAATTGCCCCTGGGTTACAGATCAATGCATTGTGGTTGTGTACACAGTCCTACATACTGGGAGCGTAACTGCTCCTGGTTTACAGTTCAATGTGCTGGTGTTGGGTACACAGTCCTACATGCTGGGAGGGTAACTGCTCCTGGGTTACAGACCAATGCACTGAGGTGGTGTACATAGTCCTACATGCTGGGATGGTAACTGCTCCTGGATTACAGATCAATGCACTGGGATGGTGTGCACAGTCCTGCATGCCTGGAGGATAACTGCTCCTGGTTTGAAGATGAATGCTTTGGGATGGTGTACATCGTCCTACATGCTGGGAGAGTAACTGCTACTGGGTAACAGATCAATATACTGGGGTTGTGTACACAGTCTTACATGCTGGGTGGGTAACTACTCGTTTACAGGTTAATTCACGAATGATCAGTGCACAGGTCGCTGTGCTGGTAAGAATATCTGGTTGAGGTTTACAGATAATGCAATGATATGGGCTGTGCTGCTCCCCTTGCTGGATGGGTATTCGTTTAAAGTTCACACATTAGTGCCCTGCTGTGGTCAGCACAGCTCCCCATGCTGGTCAGATATCTAGTCCGTGTTGATAGATCAATGCATTGCTGTGATTTACACAATTCCCCGTGCTGGACAGATATCTAATTTAGGTTTCTCGATCATTGCACGGCTGTGCTCTGTACTGCTTCATATGCTGAATACTTGCTGGACGAACACAGCAATCTAGCAGCATCAGGAGTTGTGGAATTTGATGTTTCAGGTGATGCCCTCCTTCAGGATACTTGCAGAAGGGTTACACCCGAAACATCGACTTCTCCACCTCCTGATGCTGCCTGGCTTGCTGTGTTCTCCCGCATTCCTGCCTGTCTACTTTGGATTCAAGCGTCTGCAAATTTTCTGTCTCTATCCAGGCTTTCCATAGTGCACAGAAGTTTTGTCTGCGTTTGAAGATAAGTGCCCTGATATAATCTGTGCAGTGTTTCACTCTGGGCAGATTCCCAGATTGTGCTGACCAGTGCAATGGATGAATCTGGACAGATTGTTGGATTTGTACTGAGCAGTGCACTGGCCTGGTGTGCACAGTGTTTCACGGTGAACAGATATCTCCTCTGGGTGTAAAGTGTCTGGGCTGGTTTTGTGTGGTGGATTGAGAATGTGGCATATTTCACTCTCCTAGCTGATCCGGCAATGCCTTTAGTTCCTATTCCTGTGATTGGATCCTCCGTCTCTCATCTCATTAATTTTGCAATGTGTGCAGGGACAGTACATCATCTTGGTGGGGAGGATAGGGGAAAAGGTGATGGAGAGGTCAAGCTGCTCTACAGAACGTTCTGTCCCTGACATTCTATAACTGACATTCCCCGGAACATTCTGTCCCCAACAGTCTATAACTGATATTCCCCGGAACGGTCTCTCCCTGACATTCTATAACTGACATTCCTCGGAAAGTTCCACCCCCAACATTCTATAACTGACATTCCCCGGAACGTTCTGTCCGCCACATTCTATAACTGACACTCCCTGGAACGTTCTGTCTCTGACATTCTATAACTGGCATTCCTCGGAACGTTCTGTCCCTGACTTTGTTTGTGAATGGCCGGACGTCAGTGAATTGAACAAACGATAAGATCCCGAGGGAAGAGATCCTGACCCAGGGAGAAGGAGACACTGCTCTGAAGGCCCCTCAGGAAGGTAAAGGGGTGAATACGTCTTCCTCCATATCCATTTCTTCACGACACAGGATGGAGAACAATTTATACCACAATACAGGAATTTCCAAACTCCGTCTGTCTTCAGGAAACTGGGAGAGAATACTTCAGGACAACAACGTTTCCACCCTCCGTATTAGGAACTGGGAAGGAGTGACCTGTGTCTGCTCTCGAGTGATCGAGTGTGTGGGAATGTTCTAGAAACCATCTGTCTGTGTGATTGGGGAGGGAGGATTTCTTGTGGTTTTTGTCACAATTTTTGTCAGCAATTCTGATCTTTCCATTTGTTATTCCAGCTCAACTCATTTTAATAAATCCCTGAATACAGGGACATATTTGAAAATCTCACTGGGTCCCCGATCAAACGGGTCCCTTTGCCTCCAGGCTGATGGATAATGGGTTTGTTTTCCTTCCTCACAGTTAACGTAGTGACCACCTTCGTTCTGCATTATAAAGATTGTGGATTGTCTCCATGTGTCAGACGTTACCTGGGGGCCATGGCAGCAGCTGATCTCCTGGTCATTATCCTCGACCTGATACTGAGACACATTCCCATTGTTTATCGGGAACAGTTTTATTTTCTGGAGTACTCCGTCCCCGTGTGTAATATTCACGCCGTCCTGCTTTATGCAGCCACTGACTGCTCTGTCTGGTTCACCGTCACTTTCACCTTTGATCGGTTTGTGGCCATTTGTTGCCAGAATCTGAAATGTAAATATTGCAGTGAGAAAACGGCAGTTGTGGTTCTGGGAGCAGTGACTGTGTTGAGTTGTTTAAAGAACATTTCCTGGTATTTTATGCTCACGGCTCGGTATTGGCTGATGAATGACCCCTGGTTTTGTGATGTAACAAACGTTGTTGCATTCTCCAGTGTCTGGGTCACAATCGAGTTCCTCCACCACATTCTAACTCCGTGTGTCCCATTTCTCCTGATTCTGCTACTCAATGTTCTCACCGTCAGACACATTTTAGTGACCAGCAGAGCCCGCAGGAGACTCCGCGCTCACACCAATGGGGATGTTCAGTCTGATACAGAAATGAGAAACCGAAAAAAATCCATCATCTTACTGTTTGTGATTTCGGCCAATTTCATCCTGTTATGGACAACGTTAATGGTGTATTCTGTATGGATACGGATGTATGATATTGGGTATCGTGGGTTTGTGTATCTCCACCGATTTTGGGGGGAACTGGGCTTCATGATGCAGCTCCTTAGTTGCTGCACAAACACCGCGATTTATGCCGTGACCCAGACTAAGTTCAGGCAGCACCTGAAGAATGTGCTGAAATATCCCATCACCCAAATCCATCCATCCACCAAAATCCCTCATTAATCGATCCATCCGGGATTTTCTCATTTCAGTTCAGTGTTTCAGCGATGGAGCAGCCTGATGCTATGGTAACAAACTGAGGGTAGCGCTGGTTTATCCATCCTTATCCCACAGGGGGTTACAGGGAAACATTTCAATGTTTCTCGCAATTCAGGGGCCAGTGAGAAAAGGCACCATCCCACTGACTGTATTCATGACTTCCATTTGTAAACAATAAAAATGTTCATTAAAGCGTGTCGAGCAGCAGAGTGACCGATGTTGTTGTGTGTCTTTGTGTTGGAGAAGCTGAGCTGGAGAGAGACAGACTCAGCCCCGAGTCCTGGTCCTCAGGGAAGGAGAGGGCACCGCACCCTGAGATCAGCGGTTGGGTTTAACTCCCTCTGTCCTTACTTCCCCTTCTGGGTCTCCCACGCCAACTTGGCTCTCAGCAGAATTCACCTTGTTGTACCACATACATTGTTGTGTAGAGCTGTTTGTCTATTCATAATTATTGTTTTGCTTTGGAGCTGATTTGTATACACATAAATATTACCGTGCATCAAACTGTCTCAGTTTATTTAGAAATCTTTTTGTATGGAAACTGTTTATTTATAAATACAAATATTATTGTGGATGGGAAGTGTTCATGTTTATATTTAAATCCTGTTTTGTTTTGGAGATGTTCGTGCTTTTTCATAAATATTGTTGTGCATTGGAATTGATATGAATTATATCCCAGACCACTACAACAAGCTGTATCAAAACATCTGGCCCCTTGATACATTTTGTTCAATTCGATGGGCCCTGGCAATATCAGCGACAGCATATTGCCCTTTGTGTCAGAAAGAGAATTTGCATTTCACTTAAACCCTTCCTCAATCCCATTAAGAAGTGATTAATCAAAGAATCGACATTCAATGTTTGTGAGAAGATTTGTAGCTCGGGTGCTCGTTGTTGTGATTCTGTTCGCCAAGCTGGGAATTTGTGTTGAAGACGTCTCATCCACTGTCTCGGTGACATCAGGAGGAAACATCACAGAAGCGCTTCACAGGAGACTCCCAAGCACTGAGGATGTCACATAGACAGGGAACGAAACGTCTGCAGAACAGGGACTGCAGTTTAGAAATAATTGTATGAACAACAGAAAGGATTTTTTTTTAATTTCACTGGAATTTCAGTGAAGATTCTGAAGTCTGCTCTAAACCCACCAGATCGCAGACTATTGTAAACTCCCCATGGAGCATTCAGACAGACTCCCAGCAATGTGCTCTGACCCCACGAGAGGGCAGGCTATCGGAAGGGCTATTGCCCGAAATGTCGATTTCGCTGCTCGTTGGATGCTGCCTGAACTGCTGTGCTCTTCTAGCTCCACTGATCCAGAATCTGGTTTCCAGCATCTGCAGTCATTATTTTTACCTCCCATGGAGCAGTCAGAATCACAGAAATGTGCTGTGTACCCACTATAGGGCAGATACGGGACAGATTCTTGATGAGTGGTGCTGAAAGAGCAGCGCAATTCAGGCAGCATCCAAGGAGGAGTGAAATCGACGTTTTGGTCAAAAGCCCTGAATCAGGAATGCTCGACTTCAACTCTCGACTTCCCCCTTGACCTCGCCCCTCGAAATTCCCCCCTCGACTTCCCCATCGATTTCCCCCCTCGACTTTGCCCCCTCGACTTCCCCCTCGACTTTCCCTTCTCGACGTTGCCCCATCAACTTCCCCCTCAACTTTCATCGCCTCGACTTCCCGCCTCGCCATCACCCCTCGACTTCCTCGGGCTCGACTTAGCCCCCTGCACTTCCCCCCTCGACTAGCCCCCCTCCACTTCCCCATTGACATTCCCCTTCTCCTTCCACCAACGCGACTTTATCCCCCGACTTTCACATCATCGACTTCGCCCACGACTTCTCCCCAAATTCGCCCCCTCGACTTCCCCCCTCGACTTCCCCCTCGACTTCCCCACTCGACTTCCCCCCTCGACATGCCCTCTCCGCGACATTCCCTCCCCTCTACAGTCCCCCCTCGACATTCCCCCACTACATTCCCCATTTGATATTCCCCCATTCGACTTTCCCCCCACTCGCCTTCTCCCCTTGACTTACCCCTCGACTTCCCCCTCGACTTGCCCCCATTGACTTCCCTCCTCGACTTCCCCTCTTCGACTTCCCCCCTCGACTTCCCCCTCGACTTTCCCCCTTCGACTTTCTCCCCACGACTTTCACTGCCTCGACATTCCCCCTCGACTTCCCCCTTCGACTTTGCCCCGCTCGACTTCCCTCCCCTCGACTTCGCCCCCTCAGCTTACCCCCTCGACTTCCCGCCCCTCGACTTCTGCCCCTCAGCTTAACCCCCTCTGCTTTCCCCTCGACTTTCCCCCTTCCACTTCGCCCCCTCGACTTCCCCCCTCGACTTTCCCCGCCTCGACTTCGCCCCGCTACTTCCTCCCACGACTTTCACCCCCTTGACTTCCCCCCTCGACTTGTCCCCTCTAAATTTCCCCGTCGACTTTCCTCCTTGATTTCCCCCTCGACTTCGCTCTCGGCTTTTCCCACCTCGACTTTCCCCCGTTCGACTTAGCCCCCTCCACTTCCCCATCGACATTCCCCCTCTCCTTCCCCCAACGCGACTTCATCCTTGACTTTCACATGTTCGACTTCGCCCCCTCGACTTCCTCCCTCGACTTCCCCCTCGACTTCCCCACTCGACTGACCCCTTGACATGCCCTCCCCGTGACATTCCCTACCATCTACATTCCCCCTCGACATTCACCCCTCTACATTCCCCCATTTGACTTTCCCCCACTCGACATTCCCCCCACTCGACTTCTCCCCTCGACTTACCCTTCGACTTCCCCCTCGACTTGCCCCATTGACTTTCCCCCCTCGACATCGCCTCTTCGAATTCACCCTCGACTCCCCCCCTCGACTTTCCCCCTTCGACTTTCTCCCCTCGACTTCCACCGTCTCGACATCCCCCTCGACTTCCCCGCTCGACTTTGCCCCGCTCGACTTCCCTACCCTCGACTTCGCCCCCTCAGCTTCACCCCCTCGGCTTGCCCCCTCGACATCCCCCCTTCGATTTCGCCCCCTCGACTTTACCCGCTCGATCATACCCGCCTCGACATCGCCCCCTGACTTTCCCACTCGACTTTCACCCCCTCGAATTCCCCCCTCGACTTGCCCCCTCTACATTCCCCGTCGACATTCCCCCTTGATTTCCCCATCGATCTCCCCCACGACTTTCCCCCTCGACTTTCCCCCGCTCGACCTCTCTCCTCGAGACTACCGTCCCCTCAACTTCGCCCCCTCGACTTCCCCCACGACTTTCCACCCTCGACGTACCCCTCTCGACTTCCCCATTGACATTCCCCCTCGACATTCCCCCCCACTCGACTTTGCCCCGGGACTTTCACACCCTAGAATTCACCTCCTCAACTTCCCCTGAATTCGCCCCCTCGACATCCCCCTCGACTTTCCCCGCGACTTCCCCCCTCGACACTCCCCACTCGAGTTCGCCCCCTGATTATCCCATCCTCGACTTCACCCCATACTTCCTCCCTCGACTTTACCCCTCTCGACATTCCCCCCTCAACTTTCCCAGTCGACTTGGCCCCCATCGACTTCTGCACTCTAATTCCCCTCCCTCGAATTCCCACTCGACTACACCCAGCCTCAACCTTCCACCATCGACATCCCCCCTCAGCTTTCCCTCCTCGACTTCTCCCCCATCGACTTTCCACACCTCGACTTGCCCCCACAACATTACCCCGCTCAACCTTCCCCTCGACTTCGCCCCCTCGACATTCCCTCTTCGACTTTCCACCCTCGACGTTCCCCCCTCGACTTTCCCCTCTCGACTTTTCCACCTCGAAATCCCCCTCGACTTTTCCCCTCTCGACTTTCCCCCGCTCGACCTCCCTCCTCGAGACTTCCGTCCCCTCGACTTCGCCCCCTCGACTCTCCCCCGACTTTCCACCCTCGACGTTCCCCCACGACTTTCCCCTCTCGACTTTTCCCCCTCGACTTCCCCATCGACGTCCCCCCCCACTCGACTTCGCCCCAGGACATTCACACCCTCGACTTCGCCCCCTCGACTTCCCCCCGAATTCGCCCCCTCGACATCCTCCCTCGACTTCCATCTCGACTTCCCCTCTCGACTTCGCTTCAACATTACCTCCTTTCAACATTCCCGCCCCTCTACATTACCCCCTCGACATTCCCTCCTCTATATTCCCCCACTCGAGTTTCCCCCCCACTCGACTTCCCCCCTCGTCTTCCCACCTCGACAATCCCCACTCGACTTCGCCCCAGAATTCCCCCTTCGACTTTCCCCCTCTCGACATTCCCTCCTCGACTTTCCCCCTCGACTTGCCCCCATCGACTTCCGCCCTCTACTTCCCCTTCCTCGAATTCCCCCCCGACTCGACTCACCCTCGACTTCCCCCTCCTCGACCTGACCCCCTCGGCTTTCCCCCCCTCGACTTGCCCCTCGACATTCCCTCCTCCACATTCCCCACACGACCTTCCCCAACTCGATTTGCCCCCATTCGACTTCCCCCTCGACTTCCCCCCTCGTCTTCCCCACTTGACTTCGCCCCCTGTCTATCCCTTCCTCGACTTTGCCCCAGAATTCCCCCTTCGACTTTACGCCCTCGCCATTCTCCCCCTCGACTTGCCCCCATCGACTTCCAACCTCTACTTCCCCTCCCTCGAATTCCCCCTCGACTCCACTCACCCTCGACTTTCCACCCTCGACTTCCCCCCCTCGGATTTCCCCCCCTTGACTTCCCCCCTTCGACTTTCCCCAACTCGACTTGCCCCCTCAACATTACCCCGTCAATTTTCCCCGCTTGACTTTCCCGTCGACTTTTCCCCACTCAACCCTCTTCCCCTCGCCTTCCCCCCTCTCGAATTCGCCCCTTCAACGTCCCCCACTCGACTTTGACCCACTCGACTTTTCCCAGTTCACCTTCCCAGGCGACTTCCACCCATTGAAATTCACCCCTAGAATTTTCTCCGCTCAAATTCCCTCCCCTCGACTTCGACCTCAGCTTCACCCGCTCGGCTTCTCCCCTCAATATCACCCCTCGACTTCCCCCCTCGACTATCCCCCTCGACTTTACCCCCTCGACTTTCATCCCCCTGACGTCCTCTCCTCAACTTGCCCCCCTCGACATTCCCCACTCGACATTTCCCCTTGACTTCACTCCTCTCGACTTCGCCCCCTCGACTTCACCCCACTCGACCTCCCCACTCGACTTTGCCACCCTCGAATTTTCCCCTTCACCTTCCCTCTTCACTTTCCCCATCGAATTTCCCCCCTCAACTTTTCTCCACTCGACTTCCCTCCCCTCGACTTCGCCCCCTCAGCTTCGTCCTCTCGGCTTCCCCCTTCGACTTTCCCCTCTAGAATTCGCCGCCTCGGCTTCGCCCCCTCGAATTCACCCCCTTGATTTCCCCCCTCGAATTCCCTCCCTCGACTTTCGCCCCCTCGACTTCCCCCCTCGTCACCCCCCCACTCGACTTCGCCCCCCGACTACCCCATCCTCAAATCCACCCCGGACTTCCCCCGCTGACTTTCCACCCTCGACTTTCCCCCTTCGACTTTTTCCCCACGACTTTCACCGCCTCGACATCCCGCCTCGACTTCACCCCTCGACTTTGCCCCACTCAACTTCCATCCACTCAACTTCGCCCCCTCAGCTTCATCCCCTCGACTTCCCACCCTCGACATCCCCCCTTCGACATTGCCCCCTCGAATTCGACACCTCAGCTTCACCACCTCGGCTTCCCCGCTCGAATTCCCCCCCCGACTTCGCACCTTCGACTTTCCCCCCTCGATTTTCCCCGCCGCGATATTGCCCGCGTCTTCCCCGCTTCGACATTCAACCCCTCGACTTCCTCACTCGACTTGCCACCCTCTAAATTCCCCCGTCGACATTCTCCCCTTGAATTCCCCCTCGACTTCCCCCTCGACTTTTCTCCTCTCGACTTTCCCCCGCTCGACCTCCCTCCTCGAGACATCCGTCCCCTCGACTTCGCCCCCTCGACTTCCCCCCTCGACTTTCCCCTCCCGAATTTTCCCCCTCGACCTCCCCCCTCGACATCCCCCCCACTCGACTTCGCCCCAGGACATTCACACCTTCGACTTCGCCCCCTGGACTCCCCCCGAATTCGCACCCTCGACATCCCCCCTCGACTTCCACCTCATCTTCCCCTCTCGACTTCCCCTCGACATTCCCTCCTTTCAACATTTCCTCCCCTCTACATTACTCCCTCGGCATTCCCTCATCTATATTCCCCCACTCGAATTTCTCCCCCACTCGACTTCCCCCCTCGTCTTCCCACCTCGACAATCCCCACTCGACTTCGCCCCCTGTCTATCCCGTTCGTGACTTAGCCCCAGAATCCCCCCTCGACTTTCCCCCTCTCGACATTCTCCCCCTCGACTTTCCCCCTCGACTTGCCCCGCATCGACTTCCTCCCTCTACTTCCCCTCCCTCGAATTCCCCCTCAACTCCACTCACCCTCGTGTTTACCCCCTTGACCTCACCCCTTCGGCTTTCCCCCTTCGACTTCCCCCCCTCGACTTTCCCCACCTCGACTTGCCCCCTGGACATTGCTCGACCGACTTTCCCCGCATGACTTTCCCCTCGACTTTTCCCCGCTCAAACTTCCTCCCCTCGCCTTTCCCCCATCGACTTCGCCCCTTCGACGTCCCCCACTCGACTTTGCCCCCCTCGACTTTTACCCCTTTGCCTTCCCCGGCGACTTCCCCCCCATTGAATTTCACCCCTAGACTTTTCCCGCTCAACTTCCCTCCCCTCGACGTCGCCCCCTCGACACTACCCCCTCAATTTTCCCCGCCGCGACATTTACTGCGTCTTCCGCCCTATCAATTTCAACCCGTCAACTTCCCCCTCGACTTGCCCCCCTCTAAATTTCCCCGTCGACTTTCCTCCTTGACTTCCCCCTCTACTTCCCCCGTGACTTTTTCCCTCTCGACTTGCATCCTCTCGACCTCCCTCCTCGAGACTTCCATCCCCTCGACTTTCATCCCCCTCGACGTCCCCCCCAACATGCCGCCTTGACATTCCCCCTCGACATTCCCCTGCTCGACATCCTTCCCCTCGACTTCCCTCCCCTCAACTTCGCCCCCGTCGACTTCCCCCTCGTCTTTCCCCCTCGACTTTTCCCCCTTCTCCTTCCCCCTTAACTTCCCCCATCGAATTTCTCCCCTCAACTTTTCTCCACTCGACTTCCCTCCCCTCGACTTCACTCCCTCAGTTTCACCCTCTCGGCTTCCAGCTTCGACTTTCCCCCGTCGACTTCCCTCCTCGACCCCTCCACACTCGACTTCGCCCTCCGACCACCCCGTCCTCGACTTGGCCCCCGACTTCCCCGTCGACTTTTCCCCACACAACTTTCTCTGCCTCCAATTTCTCCCCTCGACTTGCTCCATATCGACTTTCCCCGCCTCGGCTTCCCTCCTCTCGATATTCCCCCCTCGACTTCCCCCTCGACTTTCCCCCCTCGACTTCCCCCCTCGACTTTCAGCCACTCGACATTCCCCATCGACTTTCCCCCCTTGACTTCCCCCTTCGACTTCCCCCCCTCGACTTTCCCCCCTCGACTTTCCCCCCTCGACATTTTCCTCTCGACGTCCCTTCCCGCGACCTCGTCCCCTCGACATCCTCCCCCGGCTTCGCCCCCTCGACTTCGCCCCTCGATTCCACAGCTCTCTGCTTTCCCCAATCTCCAACGTGACACTGGCTCAGTTTAATTATTACAGAATGAATGAATTGCTGACCATCACAGCGATATTGAAGTATACAGACATCACCGCAGAGCAGTGTATCAGAGGCTAGAAACATTAATAAGAACGAACAGCAAGATTCCACAAGCAGCAAGCTAACCCCACCTTCTCTCACATCGTGGGTAATGCTGGTTAATGGTTGACGTATATGCAGCAAATCCCAAGGCCTCAGTTACCTTAGCCCCAGACTTCAAACCTGTTCAAAAACAACAAGGCCGCAATCCGACCGGACCCGGTCAACCAGAGCTCCCAGTAAAAGTCAGCCCCACTCCCCAGAGAGAGGAGATTAAACCTCGGGGTAAGACACAGGCAAAACTTACCTGAGCCCAACAGGCTGCAGACTGTCAAACAGGCCTCAGGACTGCCTTCCCCCTCTGGAGAAAGCTCTTGTTTGGATGTTTTCTGCTCCCAAACACACACTTTTCAAATCTTCAAGTGGCCAGGAAGATCACTTTGGGAGGAAAGAGGCAGCATTAGTGGGAAGGCTGAGCAGGAAAGTCTTTCACAGGGAGATAGCACAGCAAGATCCCAGGTTTTCCCCTCTCAGTGAGACAGACAATTTCTCAGCAACATCCAAACACAAACACGTCGAGTGGTGAGTTGGGTTTTCATGTTGAAAAGATTTCGAAATGACGGGTTAGCTGATTAAACCACTCACTGCCTGCAACGATGGCATTAAGGCAGTTGACGCACAGCAAATCCCACACGTGACAGTGCTGCAGAAGCTCAAAAATCTGATCGTTTTTATTTCCAGTTTAATTATTTCCTGTCATTCCAGAATCAAATTTTGCAGCTATTTCACAATCTCACACTGCATTTCTCTCTCTCTCTCTCTCTCTCTCTTTCTCCTGCTTCGCTTGCTCTCTTTTTTCCATTTTTTTTCTCTCACTCTCTTTCTCTCCATGTCCAATTCGATCATCCTGCCCTTTCTATGACCCACTTTGCTCTGATTGTGTGAGAATTATTTTCATGGGGTCAGATATTTTTGGGTTACAATTCCCTGCTGAGGGAGTTCCGTCTCTTAGATCCTGGGGGTTTCACCAGTTTGTGTCACCAATGCCCCGGTTACTTTAACACCAGGCTTCAAACAGGACCCAGTTAACCAGAGGCCCCAGCAAATCAGGCTCCCAACCCAACCCCCAATCCCCACCCGCAGAGGAGATGAAATCTCGGGGAAATAAACAGATCCCCACACATCTGGGCCCCACAGCCTGCAGCCTGGCCTGTGCTCCAGCGCCTGTGTCCCTCTCTGATGACAGAGAGAGGGGGACAGAGAGCGCGTGACAGAGAGGGCGCGTCAGAAAGAGGGTGTACAGAGAGAGTGATAGAGAGCGGGACATAGACAATATGGGACAGAGAGAGAGAAACAGAGAGAAGGTGACAGATTGTGGGGGCAAAGAGAGAGGGGGCAGAGAGGAGGGGACACAGAGAGGGGGGCAGAGAGAAGAGAACAGAGAGAGTGGGACAGTGATGGGGACAGAGGGAGGTAGAGAGTGGAAGGAAAGTCAGAGAGAGAGGGACACAGAGACGGGGGAGAGAACGGGACAGAGAGGGGGCGACAACAGAGAGAGGGGACAGAGAGAGGGGCAAAGAGAGAGGGGGCAGAGAGGAGGGGACACAGAGCGGGTGGACAGAGAGAGGGGGACAGAGAGAGTGACAAAGAGAGGGAGGTCACAGAAGGGGGCAGAGGGAGGTGGGACAGAGCGCAGGGGAATACAGAGAATAGGACACAGACAGGAGGGGACACAGAGAAGGGGGGGCAGAGAGGGGGGACAGAGGGAGCGCGTCAGAAAGAGGGTGGACAGAGAGAGTGATAGAGAGCGGGACATAGACAATATGGGACAGAGAGAGGGAAACAGAGAGAAGGTGACAGATTGTGGGGGCAAAGAGAGAGGGGGCAGAGAGGAGGGGACACAGAGACGGGGCAGAGAGAAGTGAACAGAGAGAGTGGGACAGTGATGGGGACAGAGGGAGGTAGAGAGTGGAAGGGCAGTCAGAGAGAGGGGGACACAGAGACGGGGGAGAGAGCGGGACAGAGAGAGGGGCGACAACAGAGAGAGGGGACAGAGAGAGGGGCAAAGAGAGAGGGGGCAGAGAGGACGGGACAAAGAGCGGGTGGAGAGAGAGAGGGGGACAGAGAGAGTGACAGAGAGAGGGAGGTCACAGAAGGGGGCAGAGTGAGGTGGGACAGAGCGCAGGGGAATTGAGAGAATAGGACACAGACAGAAGGGGACACAGAGAGGGGGGACAGAGAGAGGGGGACAGAGAGAAGGGGACAGAGAGAGTGCGACAGAGAGGGGGGCAGAAAGTGGTTGGAGAAAGAGAGTGACAGAGTGCGGGGGACAGAGAATGGGGGGGTCAGAGAGAGGTGAGACAGAGCACCTGGAGTTAGGGACAGGGGGACACAGGGAGAGGGCGACAGAGAGAGAGGGGACACCGGGAGGGGGAACAGATAGAAGGGGACATTTGGGGGGACAGAGAGAGGGGGACCGGGAGAGGGGGGATAGAGAGAGGAGACAGAGAGAGTAGGGACAGAGAGAAGGTGACAGAGAGACGGTGACCGAGAGAGGGGGGACAGAGAGTGGGAGACAGAGAGAGAGTGATAGTGAGAGGGGGGCAGAGGAGGGGACAGAGAGAGGTGGGACAGAGCGCGGTGGGATAGATAGAGGGGACATATAGGGGGACAGAGAGATGGGGAGATAGAGAGGGTTACAGAGCGAGTGGGACAGAGAGAGAGGGGGAACAGAGATAGGCGCAACAGAGAGTGGGGTATAGAAAGATGGCGACAGCGAGAGAGTGACAGAGAGGGTGGACAGAGAGAGAGAAACAGAGAGAGGGAGGACAGAGAGAGAGTGATAGGGAGTCGGGGACAGAGAGAGGGCGACAGAGAGAGAGTAACAGAGAGTGGAGGGACATAGAGAGAGTGACAGAGTAAGGGACAGAGAGGGGGGAATAGAGAAGGGGACAGAGATGGAGGGACATAAAGAGGGGGACAGAGTGACGGGGACACAGAGGGGAGTTTGAGAAGGGGGCAGAGATTGTGTGACAGAGCGAGGAGTACAGGGAGTGGGGGGATCAGAGAGAGGGGTGACACAGAGAGGAGGACAAAGAGAGGGGAAACAGAGAGGGGAACAGAGAGATGAGAGACAGACAGATGGGGACAGAGAGAGGGTACAGAGTAGGGGCAGAGAGTAGTGGGAAAGAGAGAGGGCGCAGAGAGGGTGCGGGACAGAGAGATGGGGACAAAGAGATGGGGTCAGAGAGAGAGGGGACAGAAGCGGGGCAGAGAGAGGAGGGCAGAGAGAGGGGCGACGGAGAGAGGGGGACAGAGAGAGGGCGGTCAGAGAGGGTAAGCACAGAGAGGGGAATAGAGAGAAGGACAGAGCGAGGGGGGCAGAGCGTGGGGGAGAGAGAGAGGGGGACAAAGAGAGGGAGACAGAGAGAGTGGGACAGAAAGAGTGGTAAGAGAGAGGGGGAAAGTGAGAGGGGGTCAGGGAGAGGGTGAGAGAGAGAGGGGTCAGAGAGTGGGCAAAAAGTGAGAGGTGGTCAGGGAGATGGTGAGAGAGAGAGGGGTGAGAGAGAGGGAGACGGAGAGAGGGGATCAGAGCGAGAGGGACAGGGAGAGGGGGACAGACAATGGGGGACAGAGCGAGCGGGACAGTGAGTGAGGGACAGAGAGCGGGGATAGTGAGACGTGGATAGAGAGAGAGGGACAGAGCGAGGGGGACAGGGAGAGGGGGATAGACAATGGGGAACAGAGCGAGCGGGGCAGCGAGAGATGGAGAGGGGGAGACAGAGAGAGGGGGACAGAGCGAAACGAGTAGAGAGAGAGGGGAGAGACAGGATAGATGGGGGGTCTGAGAGAGTGGGACAGGAAGAGTGGGAAGAGAGGGGGGAAAGTGAGAGGGGTCAGGGAGCGTGTGAGAGAAAGTGGGGACAGAGAGAGGGGAAAAAGTGAGAGGGGGTCAGCGAGATGATGAGAGAGTGATGGGTCCGAGAGAGAGGGAGACAGAGAGAGGGGGACAGAGCGAGGCGGACAGGGAGAGGGCGATCCACAATGGGGAACAGAGCGGGGGGGCAGCGAGAGATGGAGAGGGGGGAGACAGAGAGAGAGGGGGACAGAGCGAAACGGGTAGAGAGAGAGGGACAGAGAGAGGGGGCACAGAGAGGGAGGACAGAAAGGGGGTAGAGAGATGGCGAAAAGAGAGGGGTTAGCAAGAGGGGGTCAGGGAGAGGTTGAGAGAGAGAGGGTCAGAGAGAGGGAGACAGAGAGACAGGGAGAGGGGGGAGAGAAAGGGAGGGGGACAGAATGAGTGGGACAGGGAGAGGGGGACAGACAATGGGGACAGATCGAGGAGGAGACAGAGAGAGGTGGACAGAGAGGGGAGGGATAAAGAGAGGGGGCAGAGAGAGAGGGGAGAGACAGTGGGAAAAGAGAGGGGGTGAGAGGGGTAGAGAGAAGAGGGAGGGAGATGGGGAGAGCGCGAGAGGGCTAGAGAGAAGGGGACAGAGAGAGGGGGCACAGTGAGGGGGACAGAGAGAGGGGCAGAGAGAGGGGAAGAGAGAGGTTGAGAGAGAATGGGGCAGACAGCGGTTGGGACAGAGAGGGGGCAGAGAAGAGAGACCAGAGAAAGGGAGGACAGAGACAGGAATGTCAGAAAGTGGGGGGGGGGGGGGCGGCAGGCAGACGGTCTACAGAGAGGGGGGCAGAGACGGGAACAGAGAAAGGTGGGACATGGACGAGGGGACGGGGGCAGGAAGATGGATTAGAGAGAGGGGGAGAGAGAGGGAGGACAGGAAGATGGTCGACAGAGAGGGGGAGAGAGAGGGGACAGAGAGAGTAGGCCAGAGAGTGGGGACAGAGAGAGGGGAACAGAGAGGAGTGGGTGATAGAGTAGGGGGATCAGAGAGAGGGGGAGACAGGGGAGTGGGACATAGAGGTGGGAGACAGAGAGAGGGGGACAGAGAGGAGCGGCACATAGAGGAGGGGGAAAGAGAGAGGGGGACAGTTTGGGGGGGCAGAGGCAGGGAGAGATAACGGGGGAGTGGGAGGGGAGGGAGAGGGGGATTAGTGAGAGGGAGGGAGACAGAGAGAGGAGACAGAGCGGGGAACAGAGAGGGGGGACAGAGAGGGAGGGACAGTTGAGGACCGAGGATGAGGGACAGAGAGAGGGCTACAGAGAGGAGGGGAAGGAGGGCAGGGGATAGAGAGAGGGGACAGAGCGAGGGAAACTTAGAGCAGGGGGACTGAACGAGGGGGACAGAGAGAGGGGGCAGAGCGAGGGGGACAGAGAGCGGGGTCAGAGAGGGGGAGAGACAGAGGAGGACACAGAGTGGGGAAAGAGAGAGGGGGAACAGAGAGAGGGGCGACAGAGAGAGGGGGAAGAGAGGGTGGAGAGAGAGATGGGGCAGAGAGAGGGGACTGAGGGAGGGAGCAGAGAGAGGGGAAACAGAGAGAGGGAGAACACATAGAGGGGGACAGAGAGAGGGTTGACAGAAAGAGGATAGACAGAGAGAGGGGAACAGAGGGAGATGGGCAGACAGCGGGTGGACAGAGCGAGTGGTTCAGAGAGATGGGGGCAGAGAGAGTTCAGAGAGACGGGGACAGTGAGAGCTGGCAGAAGGAGATGGGCAGACAGCGGGTGGACAGAGCATGTGGTTCAGAGAGATGGGAGCAGAGAGAGAGTGTTCAGAGAGACGGGGACAATGAGAGGAGGCTGGGGGTGAGAGGGGGGAGTGTGAGGAAAGAGAGATGGGGAGTGAGATTGGGAGAGAATGAGGGTGGTCAAAGAGAGGGGAGATAGAGAGTGGGAGAGAGACTGGGAGAGGGGGAGAAAGAGATATGGAGAGATGGGCAGAGAGAGGGGAGGGAGTGATCTGGAGAGTAAGAAGGTAGAGAGAGAGGGAGGTTGAGAGAGGGGGATTTGGGAGAGAGGGGAGAGAGGAGGGAGAGATGGGGCAGAGGTGGAGGAGAGGTAGGGGAGAGTTAGAGGAGAGAGAGGGGAGAGGTAAGGGCAGAGAGGGGAGAGGGATGGGGAGAGAGAGGGATTAGAGAGAGATGGATTAGAGAGAGAGATGGATTAGAGAGAGGTAGAATGGAGAGAGGGGGGTCAAGTGAGGGGGATCGAGAGAGGGTGGTCAATAGAGCGGTGTAGAGAGCGGCAGAGAGCGCGGGATGAGAGAGGGGAGAGAGAGGGGAGAGAGAATGGAGAGAGGGGAGAGAGAGGGGTGGAGACATACAGATGTGGGTGTAGGGAGAGGGGAGTAGAGGGATGGTTTAGAGAGAAGGGGTAATGAGAGGGGGCTAGAGAGAGCAGGGTAGAGAGAGGGTGACAGAGAGGGTGTAGAGAGGGGGTAGGAAAAGCGGGGTAGGGGGAGGGGTGTATAGAAAGATAGACTGAGGAAGTGAACAGTGAGAGGTGTCAGAAAGAGGGGGATAGAGAGTGTGGATAGAGAGATGACGCAGAGAGAGGGGCAGAGAGATGGGGAGAAAGAGAGGGGGAGAGAGAGATGGAGAGAAAGAGGTGGAGAGAGGGAGGGCGATAGAGGTGAGAGATAGAGTTTTGACAGAGAGAGGGGTGACAGAGAGAGGTGGGACAGAGAGAGGGTCGACAGAAAGAGTGTGGACAGAGAGAAGTGGATTGAGAGAGGGAGAACAGAGAGGCGGCAGAGAGAGTGAAACAGTGAGAGCGTGACAGAGAGAAGGAGTATAGAGACAGTGGGACAGAGAGAGGTGGTCAGAGTGCGGGGGGGGGGAGAGCGACGAGGACAGAGCGAGTGGGTCATAGAGAGGGGGCAAAGCCAGGGGGACAGAGCGAAGGGGGAGAGAGCGAAAGGGGAGAGAGAAAGGAGCAGGCAGAGGGGGAGAGAGAGAGAGAGATGGGGAGAGAGCGAAAGGGGTAGAGAGAGGGAGCACAGTGAGGGTGGAAAAGAGAGTGGCAGAGAGAACGGGCAGTGAGAGGGCAAAGAGAGGGGATAGAAAGAGCAGGAATAAGAGGGGGAGAGAGCGCGGGGAGAGAGAGTTTGAGAGAGAGTGGGGCAGAGAGAGGTTGGGGCAGAGAGAGGGGGTCAGAGAGGGGAGACCTTAGAAAGGGGGACAGAGAGAGGGATGTCAGAGAGTGGGGGAGGTGAGAAAGACTGTCGACAGAGACGGGGACGGAGAGGAGTGTCAGCGAAGGGACAGAGAGAGGGGGGCCAGATGGCGGGGAACAGAGAAAACTGGGACATATATGAGGGGACAGAGAGAGGGGGCAGTGTGAGAAGGAGAGAGTCGGTGAGAGAGAAGTGGAAGTGGGTGGGGTGTGGCAGAAGTGGATTAGAGAGGGGGAGAGAGACGGCGACAGAGGGGGACAGAGGGGGAACAGAGAGAGGAGGACAGAGAGTGGGGCTACAGAGAGAGGGGGAAAGAGAGGAGTGGGACATAGAGGAGGTGAAAAGAGATAGCCGGACAGAGAGAATGGGGACAGAAAGAGGGAGACAGTGAGAGGGGGACAGAGAGAAGGGGTACAGAGAGAGGTGAGTAAAGTGAGGGGAAAGAGCGAAGGGGAAGAGAGCAAAATGGCAGAGAGAAGGGAGCAGACAGAGGGGGACAGAAAGAGGGGCAAGAGCGAGGGGGACCAAGCGTTGGAGACAGAGAGAGGGCGACAGAGAGAAGGGTATAGAGAGAAGGGTATAGAGAGAGGTGGTCAGAGAGCGGGAGGGGGGGCAGAGCGAGTGGGTCAGAGTGACGGGGAAGAGAGAGAGATGTGAGAGACAGGCACAGTGAGAGTGGGGCAGAGAGGGTAGAGAGAGGGGGAGTGTGAGAGGGAGAGAGATGGGGAGTGAAATGGGGAGGGGGAGCGAGAGAGAGTGGGAGAGAGAAGAAGAGAGAGGGGGAGACAGAGAGGGGTGAGTGAGTGATATGGAGAGAGAGAGATTGGAGAGAGCGGGGATTGAGAGAGACAGGGTTGAGAGAGATGGGGTTGAGAGAGGGGTAGAGAGAGGGGAGAGGTTGGGGCAGAGGTAGGGGAGAGGTGGGGAAGTGTTAGAAGAGAGAGGGGAGGTGTCAGGAAAGATTTAGGAGGAGAGGGGCAGAGTTAGGGAGCGAGGTGGGGGAGAGGTAGTGGAGAGATAGGAGAGAGAAGGGGAGAGATAGGGCCAGAGAGGGGGAGAAGTAGGGGAGAGAGGGGGGTTAGAGAGAGATGGATTAGATCGAGATAGAAGGGAGAGAGGGATGTCGAGTGAGGGGGCTTGAGAGAGAGGGGTGTAGAAAGCGGCGGAGAGAGGGGTGAGAGAGGGGAGGGAGAAAGGAAAGAGAGGGGAGGAGTGGAGATAGAGAGGCGGAGAGATATGTGTGTAGAGGGGGTTAGAGAAAGGGGTAGAGAGAAGGGGAAGATAGAGGAGGCTAGATTGAGCGGGGTAGAGAGAGGGGGTATAGCGAGGGGGTAGAGAGAGCGGGGTAGAAAGAGGGTAGAGAGAGGAGGGGAGAGAGAGAGTGAGAAAGATGGGAGAGAGAGAGGGGTAAGAGGTGGGGAGAAATGTGGGAAGAGAGGTGGGAGAGAGAGGAGTTGAGAGAGGAGATGGAGAGAGTAGGGTGGAGATATGGGGTGTGGAGAGAGGGAGGTGGAGAGGTGCGGAAGTGGGAGGTGGAGAGAGAGGGGATAAAGAGAAGAGGGGGATAGAGGAGGGTGCAGAGAGGAGGATGGAGAGAGGGGGTTGGAGAGAGGGGCCGGAGAGAGGGGAGTTTTGAGAGAGTGGGTGGAGAGGGGGATGGAGAGAGAGGGGGTGGAGAGAGGTGCTTGAAAAGGGAGAGGGTAGAGAGAGGAGGGTGGAGAGAGGAGGATGGAGAGAAGTAGTTGGAGAGAGGGGTTTGAGAGAGGAGGGTGGAGAGATTGGGTGGAGAGAGGAGGAAGGAGACAGGGTGTGTGGAGAGGGGTGGAGAGGGGGTGGAGAGAGGAGGGTGGAGAGAGGCGAGTGGAGACAGGAGGAAGAGATGGCGTTGTGGGGAGGGGGAGGAGAGAGGGGCGTGGAGTGTGTGGGTTGAGAGAGGAGGATGGAGAGAGGAGGGTGGAGAGAGGAGGGTAGAGAGAGGAGGATGGAGAGAGGGGGTTGGAGAGAGGTGGTGGAGAGAGATGTGTGGAGAGAGGGGGTGGAGAAAGGCGTTGGAGAGGGGGGTGAAGAGAGGGGTGTGGAGACAGGGGGTTGACAAAGGTGTGTGGGGAGAGGAGAGTGGAGAGAGTGGTGTGGAGAGAGTGGGTGGAGAGAGGAAGGTGAAGAGAGAGGATGGAGAGAGGGGGTGGAGAGAAGGGGTTGGAGAGCGGGGTTGGAGAGAGGGGGTGAAGAGAGCGGGGTGGACATGTGGGTGGAGAGAGGAGGGTGGAGAGAGGAGGGTGGAGAGAGGAGGGTGGAGAGAGGGAGTTGGAGGGGGTGGAGAGAGTTGTGTGGAGAGGGGGGTGGAGAGAGGATGGTGGAGGGAGGGGGTGGAGAGTGGGGTGTAGAGAGAAGGGTGGAGAGGGTGGTGGAGAGAGAGGGTGAGAGAGGGGTTGGAGAGAAGGGGTTGGAGAGGGATTGGTGGAGAGAGGGGGTTGGAGTCTGGGGGTGGAGATAGGTGGTGGAGAGAGGGGGTGGCGAGTAGGATGGAGAGAGAGGGGTGGAGAGGGATGGTGCAGAGATGGGCGTGGAGAAAGAGTGACTAGAGAGAGGGGGCAACGAAAGAGGGGTGTGGAGAGGGGGAGAGAGGGGATGGAGAGAAAGTGTGGAGAGATGGGCGTGGAGAGAGAGGGATGAGAGAGAGAAGGCAGAGAAAGGGGTGTGGAGAGGGGGTGGAGAGAGGGGTATGGAGAAAGTGGGACTAGTGAGAGGGGGCAGAGAGAAGGGGAATAGAGAGGATGGTAGAGAGTGTGGCTAGACAGATGGGGGGAGAGAGGGGTTAGAGAGAGGGGCAAAATAGAGGGGGAGAGAGAGAGGTTAGAGAGAGGGGTAGAGAGCGGGGTAGAGAGATGGGGTTCGTGACAGCAGAAAGAGGGGCTGGAGCGAGGGGTAGAGAGAGGGGGACAGAGAGAGGGGGTTTGGGAGAGGGTTGTATAGAGAGGTAGTAGAGAGAGGGGTGCAGAGAAGGGTGTCATGAGAAGGGTGTCGAGATAAGGGTGTCGAGCGAGAGGGGCAGAGAGGAGGCAGACAGATGGGGAGAAAATGAGAGAGGAAAAGGGTGAGAGGGAGGGGTGTAAGAGGGAGAGAGAGATGTGCGAGCAAGAGAGATGGGCTAGAGGGGGCGTGCTAGAGAGAGAAGTGCAAGTATGAGTGAGAGAGGGACGGTAATGTGAGAGAGAGTCTGAGAGTGCGAGAGAGCGAGTGTGAGAAGGGGACGAGAGAGAGAGACAGAGAAAGATAGGTAGAGAGGGGTAGAGTGAGAAAGGGGGCGAGCCAGAGAGAGAGAGGGATACGACGCTGAGGCACTCGAGGGAGAGAGATAGGAATGAGGTGGAGAGTGTGTGAGGGTGTGGGAGCGAGAGTGAGTGAGGGGAACAGAGATAGAGAAAGAGGATGGGGTGAGAGAGAGAGAATGAGAATGAGGTGGTGTGCGATAGATAGTGAGAGGTTGAGAGAGGGATAAAGATAGTGAGACAGAGAGTCAGAGAGAGAGAGAGAGAGATAGAGAGGTCTCAGGGAGGAACAGCACAGCAGTGATGAGAGCAGGACACTCACAAGATGGTAGAAATGAAGCCTAGAATGTTGCTGCTCTTTGTCCAGCTCTGTATCTATGCCCTGTCTTCTGGGACTGAACACAGAAGGCCACTAACTCCTCCCTGTGATGGTTTCTGTGAGTGATCTTACCGGCTGCAGGATTTACTGAAGTGTCCAGATCTCCCTCTCCATCTCTCTCTGGCTGACCAAGCGTCTTTGATGCGGTTATGGACGAGACAGGAGTTAGGAATTCCGCTGAGACAGGAACTTCCTGATTACCTGCAGGAGACAGAGAAATAAACAGGATGGGAAATTAGACTGATATAGTGAGGGTGACACATGGAAGATGACACTGAGTCCCACAGAGATCTGGAGAATCCCAGTCTCCATCCGTGGCCTGTGCTGCTGCCTCTCTCTGGAGGGGAGAATTCAATTGCCTCAGGATCTGGAGTAGCTGCAAGAGCGAGAGACTGACAGAGGCAACAATTATATCCACAATGTGAGGGATACCACATGGAGAGATAATCAGCGATATCACCAGAGTGATGGAAGGTATCAGGACCACACAATGGTCATGGTGAAAGGGGTTTGATTCATGGGGCACTCGGATCAGTACTCACTGACGGGTGAACTACGAGTGGGTCAGGTGATGGTCTCGTGCTGTTCTCACCCGACTGTTCATTCAGAGTGTCCAGAGTACCCATCTAACTGGCTAATATCCTTGCACCTGCACCTCCACACACATTATTTACTGCATCCGCTGCACCCGATGTGGCCTCCTCTATATTGGGGAGACAGGCCGCCTACTTGTGGAACGTTTCAGAGAACACCTCTGGGACACCCGTCCAACCAAACCAACCACCCCGTGGCTCATCACTTCAACTCCCTCTCCCACTCCACCAAGGACATGCAGGTCCTTGGAATTCTTCATCGCCAGACCACAGCAACACGACGGCTGGAGGAAGAGTGCCTCATCTTCAGCCTGGGAACGCTCCAACCACAATGGATAAACTCAGATTTCTCCAGTTTCCTAATTTTTCCTCCCCTTACCTTGTCTCAGTCCCAACCCTGGAACTCAGCACCACCCTCCTAACAAGCAATCTTCTTCCTGTCCTCTCCTCCCCACTCCCACTCCAGCCTATCACCCTCACCTTATCACCCTCACCTTAACCTCCTTCCATCTATCGCATTTCCAACGTCCCTCCCCCAAGTCCCTCCTCCCTAACTTTTATCTTAGTCTGCTGGGCACACTTTCCTCATTCCTGAAGAAGGGCTCATGCAGGAAACGTCGTTCTTCTGCTCCTTGGATGCTGCCTGACCTGCTGCGCTTTTCAAGCAACACATTTTCAGCGTTGGGTGATGAAGCTGAGTGAAGGAGGACTGTCACACTGAGATATCCTCTTGGAAATTGTAGTATAATGGAATCCAGCGAGATGATGGATTTTTAAAGTGACCATAAAGCACACCCTACAATCACAACCAAAGCCTTTGACATGTGTTTGAGAGGGGAACTGACCAAGATAGACAGGGGAAAGAGTGAAGTTTATGGCTGGTAATGGACAATGGAAAACATTTACAGTCATATAGATGAACAGCAAAAAAAACAGACCCTTTGGTCCTACTCATCCACGCCACCCACATATCCTAACATAATCTCGTCACATGTGCCAGCACTTGGCCCAAATCCCACTCAACCCTTCCGGTGCGTACACCCATCCAGATGCCTTTTAAATGCAGAGGTTGTAGCAGCCTCCATCGCTTCATCTGGCAAATCATTCCATACACGCAACACCTTCCACATCAAAACGTTGTACCTTAGTTTCGTTTTATATCTTTCCCTTATCTCCCTCAACCTTGGCCCTTCAGTTCTGGACTACCCCACCCCAGGGAAATGTCCTTGTCTGCTAAACCTATCCATGCCTCTCATGGTTTTATAAGCCTCCATATGGGTTACCCCTCAGCCTAAGACATTCCAGGGAAAACAGGCCCAGCCTATTTAACCTCTCGCTATAGCTCAATCCTCCAATCCTGGCAGCATCTTTGCAAATATTTTCTGAACTATTTCAATTTACACAATATCCTTCTGATAGGGAAAAGACAAGAATTGCATGCAATATTCCAAAACTGGCTGATCCAATGTCCTGTACAGCCACAACATGACCTCCCAACTCCTCTGTTCAATGCACTTATCAGTAAACACAACACACCAAACACCTTCTTCACTATCCTATCGACCCACAATTCTCCTTTCAAGGAACAATGAACCTACACTCTAAGGTCTATTTGTTCAGAAACACTCCCTGGGACATTAACATTCAGTGTATAAGTCCTGCGAGGATTTGCTTTTCAAAATGCAGCACCTCACGTTTATCTAAATTAAACTCCATCTGTCACTCCTCAACCCATTAGTCCATTTGATCCAGATCCCGTTGGAATGTGAACTAACAATTTTCACTCTCCGCTTCAACTCCAATTTTGGTGTCATCTGCAAACATACTAACTATACCTGCTATGTTCACATCCAAATCATTTATATCATTAATGGAAAGTAGTGGACACCGCACAGATCCTTGCGACACTCCACTGATCACAGGCCTCCAGTCTGAAACGCAACCCTCCACAACTACCCTCTGTCTTCTACCTTTAAGCCAGTTTTGTATCCAAATGCCTGGTTTTCCCTATATTCCATGAGATCTATCCTTGCTAACCAAGCTCCCATGTGGAAACATTTCGAATGCCTTATTGAAGTCCATATCACTCACATCCACCGCTCTGTCCTCAACAATCCTTTTGTTACTTCTTCAAAAAACTCAGTATTTTGAGACATGATTTCCCACGCACAAAGCAATGCTGACTATCCTCAATTAGACATTGCCTTTCTAAACCCGTGTAAATCCTGTCCCTCATGTATCCGTCCTTCAATGTCCCCAAGACTGACGTCAGGCAAACAAGTCTGTAGTTCCCTAGGTTTCGTCACCAGTCATCTTAAACGGTGGCACTACATTAGCCAACCTCCAGTCTTCCTCCCTCACCTGTGACTATCGATGATACAAATTTCTCAGTAAGAGGCCAGCAATCACTTCTGTAGCTTCCCACCGAGTTCTCGGGTGCACCTGATCAGGATTTCTCCACCTTTAACCGTTCCAATACATCCAGCACCTCCTCCTGTGTAATATGGACATTTTGCAAGATAACATCATCTATTTCCCAATGCTATTCCCCAAACCATCATTCACTTCTATATCTTCCATGTCCTTCTCTACAGGAAATACTTGTTCAGTATCTCCTCCATCACCTGCAGCTCCATGTCCAGGATGTCTTGAACTTTGAGGGGACCTATTCTCTCCCCAGTGACTCTTTTGTCATTTTTTGCATTTGTAAAAACACTTTGAATTCTCCTTCAACATATTTGCCAAAACATTCTCATGTCCACTTTTTGCCCTCCATATTACCCTCTATCATTACACAGCACTGCCATCACCCCTTCCCTGACTGATCCCTACGAAAGTCGAGGATCATCCCTTCCCTGACTGATTAGACTTACAGTGTGGTAACAGGCCCTTCGGCCCAACAAGTCCACACCGACCCGCCGAAGCGCAACCCACCCATACCCCTACATTTACCCCTTACCTAACACTACGGGCAATTTAGCTTGGCCAATTCACCTGACCCGCACATCTTTGTGACTGTGGGAGGAAACCGGAGCACCCGGAGGAAACCCACGCAGACACGGGGAGAACGTGCAAACTCCACACAGTCAGTCGCCTGAGTCGGGAATTGAACCCGGGTCTACAGGCGCTGTGAGGCAGCAGTGCTAACCACTGTGCCACCGTGCCGCCCACCAATACAACACTGCAATCTCACCCTTCCTGACTGATCACTAACTAACACTGCAATCTCCCCCTCGCTGACTGATGTTGACACCACACTGCAATCTCCGCCTCCCTGACTGATACCTAACCCACACTGCAATGGCACCATCCCTGACTGATCCCGACACAACACTGCAAACTCTCTCTCCCTGACTGACCCCTATACAACACTGCAATCACCCCCTCCCTGACTGATCCCTAAACAACATTGCAATCTCAGCCTATCTGTCACGCCCTCACTGACTGATCCCTACCCAACACTGCGCTCACGCCCTCCCTGACGGATCAATTGCCAACACTCCAATCACCCACTCCCTGACTGATCCCTATACAACACTGCAATATCCCCAGCCCTCACTGATCCCTACCCAACACTGCAATCTCCCACTCCGTGACCAGACTCTACCAACACTGTGCTCGCCCGCTCCCTCAGTGATCCCTATTCAAAATTGCTTCCCTGACAGACCTCTACACAACATTGCAATCTCCTCCTGCCTGATCACTACCCAATACGGCAATCACTCCTTCCCTGACTGGTCCATACCCAACACTGCGCTCACCCTCTCCCTGACTGATCCCTACCCAAAACTGCGCTCATATCCTCCCTGACGGATCCCTACCCAAAACTGCGCTCATATCCTCCCTGACGGATCCCTACCCAATACTGCTCTCATCCACTCCCTGACTGATCCCTACCCAAAACTGCGCTCATCCCCTTCCTGGCTGATCCCTACACAACACTGCAATTACCCCTTCCCTGACTGATCCCTACGCAACATTGCAATCTCCTCCTTCCTGACTGACCGCTATTAAACACTGTAATTTCCCCCTCCCTGACTGGTCCCTACCCAACACTGCAATCTCCCCTCCCTCACTGATCCCTACCCAACACCACGCTCAACCACTCCCTGACCTATCCCTACCCGAGGAGAAAGTGAGAACTGCAGATGCTGGAGATCAGCTCTGAAAATATATTGCTGGAAAAGCGCAGCAGGTCAGGCAGCATCAAAGGAGCAGGATAATCGACGTTTCGGGCTTGAGCCTTCTTCAGGAATAATGGCTCAGTCAGGGGGTGGGAGATTGTCGTGTTGGGTAGGGATAAGTCTGGGCCTGATCCCTACACGACACTGCAATCTCCCCTCCCTGACTGATCCCTACCCAACACTTCAATCACCCCCTCTCTGACTTATCCCTACACAACACTGCCATCTCCCCCTCCCTGACCTAACCTTACACAACACTGCAATCTCCCCTTTATTGATTGATCCCTCCCAAAACTGAAATCACCCCTCCCTCACTGTTCTTTACCCAACACTGCAATCTCCCCCTCCCTGACTGATCCGTACCCAAAACTGCAATTACACCCTCTCTGACTGATACCTAACCTAAAATGCAATCACACCCCTCCCGGAGTGATCCATACCCAACACTGCAATCTCCCTCTCCCTAACTGATTCCTACCGAACACGACAATATCCCACTCCCGACAGATCACAACCCAATCCTGCAATCTCACCCTCCATGACTGATCCCTAGACAACACTGCAATCACCCACTCCCTGACTGATCCCTACAAACGCTGCAATCACCCCCTCCCTGACGGTTCCCTACCCAAAACCGCAATCTCCCCCTCCCTGACATTCCCTACCGTACACTGCAATCTCCCACTCCGTTACTGGTCTCTAGCCAACACTGTGTTCACCCCCTCTCTCACTGATCCCGACACAAAATTGCACTCACCCCCTCCCTGACAGACATCTGCACAACATTGCAATCTCCTCGGTCATGACAGATCCCTGCACAATACGGCAATCACTCCTTCCATGACTGATCCCTACACAACACTTTAACCTCCTCCTCCCTGACCGATCCCTAACCAACACTGCAATCTCCCCCTCACTAAAGAATCCCTACCCAACACTGCAATCAACCTCTCCCTGACTGATCTCTACACTACACCTCAATCTCCGCCTCACTGACAGATCCCTCCCCAAAACTGCAGTCCCGCCTTCCCTGACTGAACCCTACGGAACCCTGACACATACCCTCACGGGCCGATGTATACACAACTGCAATGACCCCCTAATTGACTGATCCATCACTAAAACTCTAATCGCCCACTCCCTGACTGTTCTCTATCAAAAACTGCACTCACCCCTTCCCTTCCTGATGCCTAACCAACGCTGCAATCTCCCGCTCACTGACGGATCCCTACTCAACACTACCATCTACACCCCTCCTAACTGATCACTAACCAACACTGCAATCTCCCCCTCCCTGACTGATCGGTACCCAAAACTGCAATCTCCCCTTCCTTGACTGATTCGTAACAAAACTGCAATCATCCCCTCCCTGACTGATCAGTACCCAAAACTGCATTAACCCCCTCCCTGGCTGATCCCTAATCAATACAACGCTCACCCCATCCCTGACTGATCCCTACCCACACTGAAATCTACCCCTCCCTGACTGATCCCTACACAACACTGCACTCACCCTCTCCCAGACTGATCTCTACCGAATACTGCAATCACCAATTCCCTGAAAGTTCACTACCCAACAATGCAATGTCCATCTTTCTGACTGATCCCTACCCAACACTGCAATCACCCCTTTCTGACTGAGCTCTACCCAACACTGTAATCTCCACATCCCTGACTGATCCCCACCCAACACTGCAATAATCGCTACCTGACTGATCCCTTTCCAACACTACAATCTCTCCCTCTCTGACTGATCCCAACCAATCCTGCAATCATCCCTCCATGCCTGATTTCTACCCAATACTGCGCTCACCCACTCCTTGACTGATCCATTCAGTTTCTCGGAGGATCACGTGACGGCTGTTTGTCCGGTTCGAAGTCCAGGGTGAGTTCCAGTTCTTAGTTTTTCTTTTGTTTTATAAAAACTAAAAATTTAAGTTGAAAGTTCCAGTACTTAACTTTTTTAAACTTTTTTAAACTAAAAATTTAAAAAGCTTTTTTTAAAAAAACGCCGGGTAGACCCGGAGGCTTGTGTTGCTAGGTTACCTTGGTAGGGTTTTTTTCTCTATTTAAACGCGCAGGCGAGCTGTAGGCCTCAGTTTCTCGGAGGATCACGTGACGGCTGTTTGTCCGGTTCGAAGTCCAGGGTGAGTTCCAGTTCTTAGTTTTTCTTTTAGGAGTAACAAGATGATGGATTACTGGGCTAATGGTGGGCTACTTGGTAGTGTGGATGAGCAGAGGGATCTTGGTGTCCATGTACACAGATCTCTGAAAGTTGCCACCCAGGTAAATAGTGCTGTGAGGAAGGCATATGGTGTACTGGGCTTTATTGGTAGAGGAATTGAGTTCCGGAGTCCTGAGGTCATGTTGCAACTGTATAAGACTCTGGTGCGGCCTCATCTGGAGTATTGTGTGCAGTTTTGGTCGCCATACTATAGGAAGGATGTGGAGGCATTGGAACGAGTGCAGAGGAGGTTTACCAGGATGTTGCCTGGAATGGTAGGAAAATCTTATGAGGAAAGGCTGAGGCACTTGGGGCTGTTCTCATTGGAGAAGAGAAGGTTTAGGGGAGATTTGATAGAGGTGTATAAGATGATTAGGGGTTTAGATAGGGTCGACACTGAGAACCTTTTACCGCTAATGGAGTCAGGTGTTACTAGGGGACACAGCTTTAAATTAAGGGGTGGTAGGTATAGGACAGATGTTAGGGATAGATTCTTTACACAGCGGGTTGTGAGTTCATGGAATGCCCTGCCAGTAGCAGTGGTGAACTCTCCTTCTTTATGGTCATTTAAGCGGGCATTGGATAGGCATTTGGAAGTTATTGGGCTAGTTTAGGTTAGGTAGGATTCGGTCGGCGCAACATCGAGGGCCGAAGGGCCTGTACTGCGCTGTATCTTTCTATGTTCTATGTTCTAACACTGCCATCACCCTCCTCCCTGACTGATCCTTACCCAACACTGCAATCTCCCTCTCCCTGGCTGATTCCTCCCCAAATCTACACTCACACCGTTCCTGAGTGATCCCTATCCAACTCTGCGCTCATCCCTTCCTGACTGACTCCTAACCAACACTGCAATTTCGCCCTCCCTGACTGATCCCTCGTCAACACTGAAATCCGAAATACACTTGTGATAAATGTAAAATCATGCATTTTGACCGGTGTAACAGGAAAAAAAGGTTAACACGTTAACGTTAAAAATAAGTTACAGGATACTGCTGTGCAGAGGGATCTGGATGTCCTCGTGCATGAATCACAGATTTTTCGTCTGCAGGGAAAACAAGCACTGAGGAAGTCAAATGAAATTTTGTCATTCACTGCTAAAGGAAACGAGTTTAAAAGCCATTCGGTTGTGTTACAACTGTACAGGGTGTTGGTGAGGCGTCATCTGGAGTACTACATATATTTATGCTCTCCTTGCATGAGAAATTACTTACTTACTGGCACTGGATGGAGTGCATAGTAGGTTTACAAGCTAGATTCCGGAGCTGGTCGGCCGGTCGGCGTGTGAGGAGAGCTCTTATCGACTGGGATTATATTCATTGGATTCAGAAGAATGAGGGGGGATTTCGTAGAAAAATATACAATTATGAAGGGAGTCAATAAGATATAAGTGGAGAGGATGTTTCCATTGGAAGGTGGAACTGCGACAAGGGGGCATAGCCTCAAGATTGGAGGGGGCACTGTTCGGGCTGAATCAAGAATAAGCATCTTCACTCAGAGGGTTGCACTTTTGCAGGTTTTGAGAAGATTTATAGCTCATGTTGAGATTCTGGGTGGAAGTTTGATCGTTGAGCTGCAAGGTTGGTTTTCAGATGTTGCATCACCACACCAGGTCCTGCTTTCCTGCTTTCTATTTAGATGTACGGTTTCCTTGGATCGGTGAAGTCATTTTCTGTGTTAACAGAATTTCGTATGTTGGTGTCATTTGCGGTTCTTTTTCACAGGGGCTTCAACGACGAGAATACATCCACCCGAGGACAAGCCAAACAGATTCACTGACGAGAATTCCTAGAAGCGTGAAATTCCATCTTGACTTGGATTCCATTTACCATTCCCTGAGAAACAGAACAAGAAATATTATGATCGTAGGAAATGACGTCACCACATGAAAGGCCATCGCCAACCCAAGGCAAACCAAATAGATAAATCAAAAGCGGGCTCCACCTCCAGTATGGTGGCGAAATGTCTGAAAACGAACCTTCCTGCTCAGCGAGCAAACCTGCAGGATAAGGTTGTAAATCTATGGAATTCCTTGCCCAGACAAGTAGTAGACGCTAGTTCAGGATTCGTTTTTAAGACTAAGATAGATTTTTCATTGAACAATAAATGAAGGGTTACAGTGAAAGCGCAGGTAAGCGGAACTTAGTCCACAAAATGAGTACTCATAATCTTATTGTACGTGCGGAGCAGGCTCGAAGGGCTAATTGGCCTACTCCTGTTCACAGTTTTTATGTTCTAATATTCTTGTGAACACCAATAGATTGACCTTAAATCGGGATCAGCTATTATCTTATTATTTATATGAAATTCCCCTTCGAAAAGGAATCTGGATGGTGTCAGACCTGCTGAGATTTTTGAGAAATGTCTGTATTTGTTACATAAAACAATGCGGTCATTTTAATAGAGGTAATCTAAAGACATGAAACGTTCATTTTTTAAATGATGCAGGCATCTATGAATGCATCTTTATTACAATTGGGTCCATTTTCTACGAAGTAATTAGCGCTGTGTATGACAGTAGCAACGATGCACCTACATGGAACAGGGAATGCGTGGGAGAAATATTTCGGACAATGGTCAAAAAGACCTATCATGGTTCAATTTGGAGACAGGAAATATTATTGTATGATTCAATTTTAAGAGAGAGAAAATGTAATCTGGCCGAGAAGGAACTACCTATTGCACATTCTCTCCTTTTTTCCTCCTCATCACAGCAATGTGTGCAAGTTAAAAATACGTGGACAATTCCTTCCCATTGGAAGCTCTCCTCTGCATGGATCAAAGGCAATACAGCCACATGCAACTGTTACAGCATGAAGTATCATTGCCAGCAACTTGTGTGAGCAGAAATTCAGGGGCCAAATAACATTTTGGACTACCTCTCATTTTTTTCCTGTTGTGATCACTTTAGCTAATATTTGGATAACTTTATTTCACGTTAACACTGCAGAGATTTTGCTTTTCAGGTTTATATTTAACGTTTGTGTTTCTGTGAGTGTTTTCCTCAATGCTTTCGAAAGGAAAATATCGATCCCATCTTTGCAATATAAAAATTGTTTCTCATTTATCTTTCCACCATAGTGTATTTTTTGTTTTGGTAATAAACATGTTATTTTAACAGATTAAAGAAACCAAATGGCTTCTTCCTAAAACTGACCTTGACGCAGTCTGAAACCTATGTCATCGGCCACATCACCAGCATGGTTACATTTAAAGTTTGCTGTGACCAGTGGAAGAGTTGGACGAGAAAAATAAACAGTGTCCCGAACATCCAGAACACTGCAGAGTTATGAGTCTGACATCAGTAGTAGGTAAGGGGTTGGAGGGAATTATGTGAGGTAAGATTTATATGCATTTGGAAAGGGAAGGACTCATTAGCGATAGTCAAAATGGCTTTATATGATAGAAATCATTTGTTATTAAATCGATTTAGCAATTTTAAGAGGCGAGAAAGGAGCTGGACGAAGGCAGAGTGACAAACATTATGTATATGGACCGGTCATGTGTTTGTAAGGCTCTGGTTGGTGGACAGATTTGGAAGTTCAGTTGACATGGGATCCAAGAAGAGCCAACAGATTGGATTCAAAATCGGTTGGTCGGGAGAGGGTTGCTTTTCTTTCATACCAGATGCCTGTGACCAGCGGTGTGGCATATGAGTCAACACTGTGTTCACTGCGTTTTGTATTGATATGAAGGACTGTGGTGTTTCTTTTTATCGGAGACATGCGAGTAAGTTCATAGGTGCCACCAAAGAGGTGGCGTAGTGGCCAGTGAAAAATATTATTGTAGAGTACAACGGGAACAAAATGAGATGGGGGATTCGACCAATCAGCGGCAGAGTGTGTTTAAATTCTATGAATGTTAAATTTTGCATTTTGTTAAGGTAAGGAAGGGAAGGAAATACACACTTAATGGTAGTGTCCTTATGGAGTGGGGTGGATGCTGAAATAAGAGAATACGGCTGCAGGAACAGAGTTTCTTTAATGTTAACTTGCAGGTGCAGGCGGTGATGAATCGGCATGCTTGCCTTAATGGTTCAGAGCAGTGAGTGTCAAGTTTGGAGCGACATGTTCACCTGAAAATGGCGGAGGTGAGGCATTTTAATGAATACTGCATACAATTCGGTTCGCTCTGTCAAAGGAAAGCTATTATTAAGCTTGACAGGCTGCAAAAAAAAAATTAAAATGATGTTCCCGGAAGAGAGGGTTAGAGTCAAAGGGAGAGGACTGAATCGGTTCAGACTTTGTTTTCTGCTGGAGTGTCAGAAGTTGACAGGATGTTGTACATATTTACAGAATCAGGAGGGGCATGGATAGCCTGAATGGTCAAGGTAATTTTATTAGCATGTAGGAGTCCAAAAACTAGAGTGCATAGTTTGTAGGTGAGAAGATGAAACCTATAAGAGATCTTAGTAAATGCTATTTCATACAGAGAGTAAAGGATGTACAGAAAGTTCTATCGGAGGAATCGGTGAAGGTGGGTACTACTCCATGTTTAAAATGTATCTGGAATGGTACACAAATGAGAATGATTTAGAGGGATATGGACTAAGTGCTGGTACATATGATTTGATCAGAAGACGATATCTGGCCTGCATTGATAGCGTAAGAGGAATGAGGAGATATTCTAAAATGACCTTTCCAGTGGAATTCTCTTCTCATAACGGCTTTCCTGCCTCTCTGTTTTTTTCAAACCTGATTTAGATTAAATATTTGACTGTCAAGTGAGTCACTGAAAATGTGATACAAATAGAACAGTGTGACTGAGACCACAACCTGAACAGCCATAACCTTAATGCGTGGTAGAGAAGACTCAAAGTATATAATGGCCCACTCTTACGCTTCGGCCCATCGTTCTATTGCTGCATTTAGTCCCTCAAACCTGCTAGGCAGGAGCAGTTGGAGGCTGCTTACCCCTGTAACCTGACGCACAGAAACAGAGGGGACCATTAAGCCCTGAAAGACTGTTGTAAATGGTTTGGGGTCATTTGGAAAATGTAATTGGAAAACCCAGGCTGGGTATCTTTACAGAGCTTCACCTCTCGGCAACATGTGTTTCATTTGTTGATCATGCTTTTGACGTGGATTCGCTGTGGATACAGTCCCAATAACTCACCCAGAGTTGCCTTACAATATCCTCTGGTCTCCATGTCTCCAACATTCAATAAAGAAGTTGAGGGAAAACCAACACCCGCTTTCTTCCAATAATAAAATGTGAGAACGTCACAAAAGGAGCATGAATTTCACCCTTCAAACCTACCTTGCCCTTCACTCAGTTCATGGCTGATCTGCTCAAGGTCTCAAATCCTCTTTCATATCCAATTATTCATCGCTCTCAACTCTCTGACGCGTCAAAATCCGTCTACTTTCTCTTCAAATATTTATGGAGATCTAGCTCCTCTCACACTAGAAAAAGAGGATTGCTGATATTCAATTCTTTGTTTGAAGAAAACATTCTCTGCTACTGTACCATTACATATTGCTATGAATAAAAGAGGTGAACAGAAGGACTCGGGTAAAAGTGACGTGCCCTGATATCAAGCCAGTGCTTGACTGAGCACGATGTCAAGGTGCTTAACTAAATCGGATTTATTTGGGTATCAGTGTAAACTCCCTAATGGTTGGAGTCAATCATAACTCAAAAGATGATGATTCACTCCCAGGATATCACTGTAGGAGATCTTCAGGGTAGCATCCTCGGCACAAACATGTTCACAATGTCATTCCCCTATCATAGTATAAGAAGTGCGGAGTATACCTTGAAGATTGCACAAAGTTCAGGAAAATGTGTCACCGCTCAACCACTCAGCACCTGAAGCAGTTTGTGCCCATGTGCAGCAAGACCTGGTATCATTCATGCTTATGCTGTTAAAGTACGTGTAGCATTCAAGTAACATTACTGCTGGATACTGTGTAATTCTCAGAGAAAGGAAGAGCTCGTTCAGCACCTCAAGCTCTCTTCACAGAAACATAATGACGCCATTCAGACCATTGAACCTATTAAACAGGAAGAGGGATAGCTCATTAAGTCCCTCTCGCCTGTTCCAAAGAAATTGAATTAGCTTATTTTTTATGGACTAGACCAGAGCCCGTTAAAATATTTTAAGTCAGGAGGTAAAATCCAATCATTTTCTTATTCTACAGGAAAATGTAACGTAACTGGTTCAGATTCAATGTGATTGATGAAACTACTCGATGTGAAGAAAAATACAGTTTACTTGAACCCTATCATTAAAGTACAATCAAACCAAGAGAAATCTAACTTAACAGTACGAGAAAACATAACAGAATAGCTGAGACTGTGATTATTATTAACTGACTGTACCAACATAGCGAAATCCCATAATGACATCCACTTGGCAAAAAGGCGAATTCAGACAAATTCCACCCTGCAGTTCTCAAGAGTAAAATAACAGAATCTAGAGAAACTTCGGAGATAATAACAGCTAGGCGACATTCACTGAAGTTTCCAAACCTGTTGCGACCCCAACAGACTTTTATATTACTGAGAAACCGAAACCTAGAAATCCTAATATGTGAGCTCTCGCCACCCACATTCAGGCTGTATTAAAATAAACCTAAGGCCTGCAAAGCTGTTTACTGAAGGGGTGTCAACTAGCCAGACTGCGCCTCTCGTGCAATCTCTCTCTCTTAACATAGGCCAGCAGAAAATGACAAGTTACAGCAGCATCACACAAATCACCACATCGAACTGTTAAATAGGTTCCAGCGGCAAGAAAATTAGGACTCTTTCCAGTCAGTTGAGGAACCAGGAACTTGAATCCCATGCACAGCAACTGAGGAGGCATTTAGCTCCTCCAATCACATGTGTAGGGACAGAATGAAGTAATTCTATTACAACGTGAAAAACGAATGCATTAGAGGCTGTGCAGATAGACTACTCGACGTTGTTCCTCATGCCACCGTTGTTCTTGGTACTCACGTAGGATATTAATGTGGTTTTCTAGCAGTCAGGAAGGAAGACAAATGTTTTGTGTAAAGTTGCAAAATGGCATCTTCCATCTCTGCTAAGAGAGCCTGCTGTTTTTCATTAAAGTCGCAAGTTGGTGGGAGTTGCTAACTTTCAGAAGCAAGGTATTGTGCCTGCTGTCAGGGATTGAGAACAACATGACTTTACTTGCCTAATCACACGCCGATTGCACAATTATATGGGAAGAGTTCATTGAGGTCTCGAAATTATTCGAGATGCACGATTAGGCAGACGAATGGACTGACTAACTTCAAATAATGCTGATCATGCTCAAATTAATCTTGTCTTGTACACATCTTGCATTGTGCCATGTGTATGTCTTACAATGTTAACATTTATTTTCACTGTACATCTTTGTTTATTATGATACAAAGCTTCTCACTGCACTTAGGTACACGGAACAACAAATGATATCAATCAGTCAAGTATCGAATTTCTCACCGTATCAACAAATAATTTGGAAATAAGTAATCGTGCTTAACCCTCAAGTTTCGGCTCATGTGTCTCTTCTTCTCGGACTGCCTATAGATTAAACTTTTCAGTTTCGTCACTCTCTCGTCATGGTTCCATCATGTCTGTCCTTAGGATATCATTAATATTCGAAAGAGATCAAATCCGTGCACAGTGTCTCAAATAGTCTTTCACCAAGAATCCACAATTGCTGGGACATGACTTTACTAAGATAGTGGAATCATCTTAAAATGCAGGAAAACATACCGTTATCTCCCCCACAGTATTTGCACAAAGTTTCATGAAGAGTAGTCAGCATGATTTTCTGAGAGGAAGATCATTCCCGCAAATTTGTTCGTGTTGTTTGATAAACTGACCAAGAAGGTTGGCTAGGGCAGGGCGGTGGGCGTCGTCTATATGGATTTCAGTAAGGCCTTTGATGAAACTTCACATGGTAGGCTGCTCTGGAAGGTTAGCTCACATGGAGATGAGGCGGAGGTGGAAAATTTGACGCACAGTTGGCTTGATGGTAGGAAGCAGAGGGTAATAGTGGAAGCTTCCTTGTCGGATTGGAGGCCTGTGACTAGTGGGTCATCTCAGGGTTCGGTGCTGAGCCCATTTCTGTTTCTTATGTACATTCACGATTTCGAGGAGAATGTACAATAATTGATTAGTAAACTGGCGGAAGACACAAAATTAGATGGTATCATGGACATTGAGGAACGTTATCAGAAATTGCAAAAGGATCTTGATCAGCGGCCGTGGTTGCCCGAGAAATAGCTAATGGATTTTAATGCAGACAAGTGTGAGGTTTTGAATTCTGGCAAGTAAAATCAAACTAGGAGTTTCATGGTGAAAGCAGGTGATCAAGGAGTGGAAAAATAGTATCTTGGAGATCTGATACACGATTTTCTGAAATTGGGGTCACAGGTAGTCAGGGCAGTGAAGAATATTTTTGGCACACTGGCATTGAGTATAGAAGTTGGGAAGTTATATTGCAATTATACAAGACTTTGGCGTGGCCATACTTGGAGAATTGTTTTCAGTATTGGTCACCTTGCTGTTGGTAAGATGTTATTAAATTCGAAAGAATGCCGAATAACTTTAGAACGATGTTGGTAGGACTTAATTGACTGAGTTACATGGAGAGATTGGACAAGCTAGGACTTGGGTGGGTGGCACGGTGGCAGTGTTTAGCACTGCTGCCTCATAGTGCCAGAGACCCGGGTTCAATTCGCGCCTCAGGCGACTGACTGTGTGAAGTTTGTACATTCTCCCCGTGTCTGCGTGGGTTTCCTCCGGGTGCTCCGGTTTCCTCCCACAGTCCAAAAAAATGTGCAGGTAAGGTGAATTGGTCATGTTAAATTGCCCATAGTGTGAGATGCATGGGGTAAATGTAGGGAAATGGGTCTGGGTGGGTGCACTTCGTTGGGTAGGTGTGAACTTGTTGGGCCGAAAGGCGTGTTTCCACACTGTAAATAATCTAATCTAAACTTATTCTTCAGAAAAGAGTAAAGTGCTGGGATGGGTATGAAAGAAGTGTATAAGATCATGAGAAGCCTGGATGTTGTAAACGCACTCAGTCTTTTTTTTCCAAGGGTTGGAGAGTCGAGGACAAGATGAAATCAGTTTAATGTTAGAGTTGAAAGAATAAAAGGAAACTTGTGGGCAATTCTTTATACAGAGGCTGGTATGCATAGGATTGAGTTGCCCGGAAAGTCGTTATGGTGAACACATTATCAAGATACAAATGGAATTTTGGCAAGTACTTGGATAGGAAAGAATTCGAAGAATATGGACAAAGTGCATGGAAATTGGGTTAATGTATGGACATTCACAACAGCGTGGTCGAACCCCAATGTTAATTAAACCAAAAACCTAGAAAAGCTGATTTAGCCTCATAATCTATGAAAATATAAGTGACAGAGAATCCCACATTTCATTATTTAATGAAAATTAGCAATTCATTTTCTTGACTCTGGCATCGAATACTGAATGAAAGCCCCCATTATCTCCATGACTACGTCGTTAACTTCACCTCGATAAAAATATGCAGTTCCACTAACTCCCTTATTAAGAGTTTTGTTGAATTAATTTCAAGACCACACAGTCTCTGTCTTCTCTTCTGACTTCAGTTTCCCTGGGTCTGCTTTTTATTTATTTGCGAGTTGGCTTTACATGAAAAGGCATCTTTGATACAAATGTTTTCTAACTTACTTGAGACTAAGATGTTCGATGCTCTGCTGTTTGATGGCAGTTGCTCTCCCTCTAACTTTGAAAATACAGTTTTTTATAAGCCCATGAGACATGAAATTCTTAAATCGCGATTCGTTTTCAGGTGTCAAAACAACAAAATTCAAATTCCATTGTCTTCTCATATCTTGGGCAGAATTTAAACTAATTGTTTATAATCGAATTGCTGATAAAACAGCAACCAAACACAATGATCTATTGTTATGTTTGGAACAGACTGACCTTTATCTGGCAGATGTGGCTGTCCTTTAAAGATAGGAAAACACTTCTTGTCATAAAATGAGTAAAATTTCTATGGACTTCATTCCAGGTCGGCACGGTCCAGCTTCAGCCAAACAGTCTGTCTCCTTCCAGTAAGTCTCCATGACTCTATGACCCCTGAATGTACTGCTTTGGTGACTCATATTCATGTTCATACAGGTCCTGTCGGACAACACCATTTCCCAACTTCAGATTTAATCAATTCAATCTGGGACACACATACAGACCATTTTTCTGCCTTGTGAAGTTTTGTGATGCGAACTCTGATGCATGTTATATCCCGTGAGTAAAGGTCTTCAGTCCAGAAACGGGCGCAGCTCCCTGCATTGTCTCTCCTAACGAATTCTCAATCAATATTGTATATCTCCCCTTTCCCAAACTTGTCAAATGTTTTCTGCAAATTCAAATCCGCAGCTCCACTAATTCTTATTTGTGCATGTCACAACTAACAAACAATCCACAGGTTTCTCAAAGATTATTTCCCTTTTCTGAAGCTAATTTCACGCTGAAAGTTGTATTATGATTCCCCAAGTGGCTAGTTATCACATTCCTTGTAAAAGAGTCAAGCATATTCCGCAGTAATGAAATCTTGTTGGCCAATATTTACACTTTACTTGTTTTCTTTCCATTTCTGTTTTAACAATTTAGGGATACAAGAGCTAAGCTCCTTTCGGCAGTCTCAGCAATTTGGAAGACATTCAATAAATATTTCGAGAAGTTATGTCATTTCAAAGACATGAATAGGAAAGGTTTTGGAGGTTTATGCACCAATCGTAGACTGGGGAGACCAGGTTGGTTTGGGATTATGGTAATCACAGACTGTTTAGACGAGCTGTCTGGCCGCCTCCCTGAATACTTTGGGATGGGTGGGGTGGGGCTAACCTAATGCAGTTACTTCCAAAGCCTCACTTATATGAGTATGTTAAGTTTCTAATTTTCAACAGTCACTCTGTGCATTTCTGGTGGATTTTACGTCTCTTCTTTGGTGGATCAGAGAGAGCCACCGTCACTGAGTGAATACATCGGAGTCGTGCGTTTGGGACATAGTGCCCATTCCTGCTCCGAATGTACTACAATCAAAACAATTCAATGAAACTGTCACTTCGTTTTCACTAAAAGAACAGACTTCTCCCTTGACTGATGTTACAGCTTATGCTGAAACAGGTGACACAAAGCTGTGGCCTTCTCACTTTGGACTAAAACTAGCAATACACTATGCACCCGGAATAGGACCAGGGAGATACAAGAATACATTTATGATCAAAATACTTGTACCTGGAATCGTGATTAGAAGAGTACTTCAACCTAAAACGTGTAGATGATGGTTTATTCAGAAAAAAAAATCACTGAGACTAAGGTGAAGACTGGGAATATTATGGAGGTGGTTGTGTTCGGCCGAGATTCCCTACAGTATGGAAACAGGCCTAACAAGTCCAAACTGACCCTACGATGAGTAACTCACACACAGTCATTCCCCTGCCTATATTTACCTTGACTAATGCACGTAATACTCTGGGAAATTTAGCATGGCCAATTCAGCTGACCTCCACATATTTGGGTTGTTGTAGAAAACCAGAGGAAACCCGCACAGACACAGGGAGAACATGCAAACTCTACAGAGAGTCACCCGAGGCGGGAATTGAACACATGTTCTTGACGCTGTAAGGCAATAGTCTGAACCACTGAACAACCGGGTTGCCCTCAAGTGATAAAGGGAATATTATCATTTCAATCACCTCTTGGCAAAATGGGGCTGTCGCGGTTATAAACATGTTTGATCTTCCTCAATTGTTTGTAAGAAGGTCTAAGAAATACCTAGAATAGGAATGGAGTTTGTGATCAAAACTGAATACAAAAGTTGATATCTTTGCCAAATATAGACAACAGAAATAGGGATGTCGTGTAAAATAATTTACACAAAAAAATCAATGGACAGCGATTGCTGAACAAAAAAAAACAACAATAGAAAGAATGGGATAGTAATCACCCTGAATAATCATCAGTACGCATTCTATCCACCATGTTAACCATATCTGGTCCTTAAAATGATAGTAAACCCACAGGACAAACTCCTTTTCATTCTTGGAACATTGCAGTCGAATATTCTCAGATTGTTATCCATTGTTGGAACATTTCTATCTATTTCTCTTACATTTTGTTCGTTCCGTCCAAATGGACCTGCTGATATCAATAGCGTTGGGGATGACACTGCTGCACGTCTGCTGCGATAACACAATTTTTAAAAAGCCCCTTTTGGTATAAAAGGTAAATGCTCTTGGAACACAGTCAGTGAACAAACAGCTCAACTTAACCCCTTTCACTACAACACAGAAATATAATATGCAGCACAGAACGGGCACATTGGCCTATGATCTTACCCAGGATAAATTCGAAGATAAAATAGAATAAAATAACCCCTCAATTCATTGCAGGGGTCTGTGTGGGTAGCGCTTCGGAAGGTTGGTGTGGACTTGTTGGGCCGAAGGGACTGTTTCCACACCCTCAGCAAGCTGATCTAATATTTTGAAGATGCTAAACGTCATTTCAAAAGAAGAAAGCACAAAGTTAGGAAAAGATAATTGGAACACAAACTGAGTCAAAATTACTCATTGAAAGGAAGACCACAGTGAGCAATTTGCCAGATCTCTTTGCAGACATAACTAGCAGATTTGATCCAGGGAGCTGTTGAGCTGAGTGTTCTTGGACATGAAATAAACAAAGATTAGTGACATATTCATTTCTTTTTCTGGCAAAAGGAATTGCCTTTCCTGATTCTCACACTGAAAGAGAAGTTTCCCAATAAAAGACAGCGACTAAGTCAGTGAAGTAATTGATGACTAAGATATGGCATGCGTGTTTCACTGGGACGCATATGAGTAATTGATTATTGTTTTCCAAACTTTGTTTACAATTCAACCGGGATTGGGAGAGGGGAAATTAAGGTCAGCCCTAATTATTACCATATTTTATCACTCACACACAGTAATTTTTCTTGTACATTTTTATTTTACATAGTGGTTACTGTGATTGAACTTGCAAGCTATACCTGCTGGTGAATTCTTTCCACTCTGTTCCGCATCATTGCCCAAACCCATTTTCCATCCTTATCTCCTGAATCAGGAAGCTCAGAATTAGGCCAGTGCCGGATGGCCTGTCAGAAACAGCAGTAGAAACACAACAGAAATACTTCTCTGAGCAACTGTTTTGGATGTATTTCTCATTGATCAAACGACTTTTTATGTGTCCCATCAGTGGTCAACTCACACATGGAAGTAACCAGTGCCGCAGACTGTCATATAATCCCAGTTCCAAACCTAGAATCAGAAACAGTTAGTGTTCTGCGTAAAGCTACAAGGAGCAGCTGCCCATGGCGTTAACGGGATAGTTCAATGTTATGAATGCAGCTCACCAGTCGTCAACTTGCTTCTCTTTGTCGGGTTTCATGCAGTCCCTACGTGGAATCATGACTACCACGTTTCTCCTGCACATGATGGGTATTGGATCCTGTGTTGTGGTGGGTTTTGTCTGAGCAAGGCTGTCGGTTTACGTGCTGTTGTAAATCCGAGTCTTCGGAGCGGAGCGAGGGCCAGTTCCCAGAAATTTATTTCAATGAAGCCAAACAGTTTAAATTGCCTGTGACATATCCTTGTTGCGAAGTTAGTGTGCCAGCCATCTGGGAAAGAAGTTGCAGGGATATACATTTTTGGCAAATAAATTGTGTGGCAGTCACTCATTGCCACAACCAGCCGTCCCTCGTAGCAATACATACACAGACGGCAAGAAACACAAAGTCGACGAGAACAGCACAACAATAATAGGACAGGTCAAATTGAAGGCAGCCAAATCATTTCTGGAATGAGGGCAGTCATCCACGGATTCCATCAATTAACATATTTATCTGGACTTAATCTGTAACTTCAACAACTGGAAGTTGCGGGACCAAAACCAAATCAATTCCAGCCACCACAGAACAACAGCGCATCGCAGAATCGTCTGCAGCCCTGAGAATGTCATACAGAAAGGTGAGGAAAAGACTATCCTCTTAACAGCTCCACCGAGTATTCCAACAACAACTCCAGAGGCACCTGATCTCCACATTTCTCTGCTTCAAAACACCACGATACTTTGCAGCAAAGAAGTGAGGATATCAAACCCTACACGACCAAGGACAGTTCCGCCTCACATTCGTGTCCAAACCGTACAAAACTTGCAAATCCATGCAAATATTATCTAAATTATGGCAAGTAAGTCGTTGAATGCGCCAGTGTTAAGATTCCGAAGTGAAGCGATGCTGAAACATTAGTCAAGGCAAATTTAAGCCGTTGCTTTTGCGTGGTAGCGTAGCCAAGTGGTTTAAATCGCTAGCTTCAAATACCAGACTCAGTTGAGCCCTGTGTTCGAACCCCAATGTTACGTGTCAACTGATGTCGGCAGAACAATGTTGGCTCTGGTTTATTGTTGAGTGATTTTGGCTCCTCAGGCTTCTTATGCTCTATGTGATAAAGATGGGAAGTTTAACGACTGACTCGGAAAACAGTCAGAGGTCCTGTTGTCCAAAGCTGCCTGAAAGCCGATCGATCACTCTGCTTCTGGATATGTACGTGGTCAATTTTGGTACCAGGTTCTGTGTCTCAAATGGTCAGCGCATTTGGCTGAAAGTTTGGTGGCTCGAGCGCACGCAGGGCACGGAACCTCAAATATTTCAGTTCAAACACTGCGGCCAACCATGTACCGACATTGCAAAGAGGCGATCTCATTCATGATTCACTTCGAGTATGCAGTAAGTGAGACGCAGCAGAGTGTGCCACCACGCTCTCCAACAGAAATCAGTCTCTGCAGCTTCAATCAACGGCTTTATGCCCAGCCCTGGGACACAACTCATGGAAATACCTTCCTCAGGAATGACTGTTCTCGTGTGCAAAGTTCAAAAACTCAACTTTAAATTGGTAACGGATTCAGAAATGTTTTCCTTTTCTTGGAACGTTTTAGAAACAAAATTCGTGTCACGAAAATAAAAAAATGGTATAAGTTGTGGGGAGGAAGAACAAAGAAATACTATGATCTGCCTGAATCTGCCTGGAAATACTACCTTGCTGGCGAGAAGAGTCACGCAACGAGCCCATGATGTTTCATCACCTCATGATGAATGGATCACTACCATCAAACATGCGCAAGTCCATGTGGCTTGAACCAGTCCTTTGTTCTGCGCCCAGGTTTTTGATCAGCTTTTTCTTCATGTACCTAAAATAAATATTGCATAAAGGTACACTGGCCAAATTTACAGAGGGGAGGTGTCACACGTCTGCTCGTCTGAATGGTGTTCTCTGTTTCACTTTCAGCCTACTCTGAGTGCAATCACAAACATCTCTGAGATGGAGATGAGCTGGTGAAGTTGACAAACATTACTTGCGGTTTTGTGAATTCCCTGCAGTAATTTCGCACGCCAGTTCAGACGAACATTGCAAGAGCGTCAGCATATTAGAGAAAACATCACGACACGGATACGGTTTCCCATGTTTAATACAGATATCACCGATTGTGATTAACCTCAGAGATACAGGTGACAGAGAGTCACCATGGACTCGTTGGGCAAAATGGCTTTTTCTGCATGGGAATTAGGCCACGTTCATGCCGACCCTTACCCTGTCTCTGAGACTGAGTGGCGGAGGGAGAAACAATGGCTCATTTTTAACTCGCCCTCTGCCATTGACTGTCTGCAACCCCGCAGCTCAGGGCCGTGGTGAGGACTATCAGAGGGTGAGGGTTTCACTCGGACTCTTGAAATCTGGGGTTAGATGTTAACGTTTGCCCTCTGACAATCAAGAAAGTGACGCTCATTTTACAAAAGACTTACTTCTTGATTGCTGTGAAGACGAATTCGGAATGCCAAACAACCTGCACACATGACAACTCATATTAACGTACCTGAGGGAAGTGCCCCAAGTGTCCACTTCTCTGTTTCCCGCCAGCTCAGCAACATTCTACATTTTGGCGAACAGAAGTTTAGAGGAAATCCATTTCCTGTTCATTCGTCCAACTGACTACTCCCAAAACCAAGTCAATGAGAGAGTGCAGAAGAGCGACTGGGCTCTGCACTCCTCCGGCAATGTTCGCACGTCAAAACAAAATTAACGGCCAATGGAGCCAACCCGGTCTGTGGGGATGGATCAAAGAGCAGCGTCCGGGATCAGGGAGGCAGAATAAGAATCATATGTTCTGGAAAAGATGACTTGGAGATGCCGGTGTTGCACTGGGCTGTACATAGTTTAAAAAATCACACAACACCAGGGTGCAATTCAAACGGTATATTTGGAAGCACTACCTTTTGGAGCATTGCTCCTTCATCACGTGGTTGAGTAAGTGCTCCGCCTCCCCACACCGAAGTGTGAGAAGTTCTCCGAAAGTTAAAGATTCCAAATAAATCTGTTGGACTATAACCTTGTGCTGTGTGATTTTTATCAATATTCTGGAAACTCCTTGCTGCATGGAATTCCTGAAAAAGTGTGAAATGAATTTCGCGGGTAGTGAGTCACAACTGCTTCAACAGTGACAGCTGAGGTTTCTCTGTGTTTCGTTGGTCTTGCAGTATATCCTTCATTTGGGGCCTTGTACAATGAAAATGTACGCGCGGACCCGTGTTCAAAGCATGACAACTGTCTCTTCCTGTCAATACATTGGCAAAAAAGCCCTTTTCATTTTCTCACAAAGAAACTTAGTTAAATGTGACCGGTCTACATTAATTAAAGATCGGGCAGTGTTACAATTGCAGTGAGCACAACAATGCGAATATTTTGTCCACAGTGATTTCGGAATGTCCCCCCAACTGCATATGGTGCAATTTCGATGTTTTACCTCTGCAAGTGGGAAACTGAATTGATCGGAGACAGCGCTGAGCAACTTTTTCCCGCCGCCTGTCCTCTAGCCATCCCTGATGATGAGCTGATGCTCGAACATTTTCCTGTTCCTGGAATGTTGACAAACTGGCTTTGGTTTTCCAGGACCACACTCTTCGACTCTGATCTCAGCATCTGCGGAACTCACTTTCACTTGAAAGGGGCACCCTGTCTCTCGACTCACAAATTATTTTATTCTTAAAGGCTTTCCATTTCCCCTTCTTCCCTTTAACTGCGATGATCCGTTCCAACTCAAATTTGAACGTTATTGTCTAATACAGTTAAAATTGGCCTTCCTCCAATTCAGAAATTTCGAATTTCGATACAGTCTATCTTTGCCCATCACGACGTTGAAACTAACAGACTTACAGTCATTGGGCCCAAAGTGTTCCTCCACTGGAATTTCCAGATAGATTGAAGAATAAAATTGCGTGTTTATGTATTAAGGTGTGACAAATTCAGGTAACGTTATAACACTGCGATATCACCAATTGAATGAAGCGGCTTGCCAGAGAGAGCCATCAGTGTGTTGAACAACATGACGCTCAGATTGTGTTATACTTCTCACACTGGAGCGTGGAGCATTTGCTCATATGATAATCACACTATATCCCTGACACGTTGTGCCTAAAGGCAAAGGACAGGAACGTTGCAATGTGATCGAAAATAGCCAGAAAGAAGATTTTGATCAATAAACATCCACATAAAACAACCCCTGTTACGATATAAAGCCAGTGAAGTTGAACATTCATTAAGTATCCTGAACCTTAAACAAACAAGCCTCTAACGGGAAATCAAACATGAAGCTATTGTGACACAACAACCCAATCAGGATAACTAGAGATTCTATTGCAATTATTTCAAATTATGACTCGCAGCGGAATTTCCTCAGTTTCTCAGTCTCATTCCTCCTTTCCCCATTTCATTTTTTCAAATTCTCTCTCCTCGACCTTTCCCTGCCTTCCCATACGTTGACTCTAAACATGTCTCTGTGTTGGCTGATTCTAGTCGATAGGTCACACGGCAGATCTGAGACACAGGCAATAAGAGATAATGAATCCAAGGGGTACAACAATCACGCAGCAAGTTCCATGACAATTTTCCGATTACTGATCAGTGAATTCAACCAGCAAGGCACAATATTTCACGAACTTAACCAAAACGAAGCAATATAAATATCAGAAATTTAAAAAAAAGTCGAAGAATAATTATTTAACATAAAGCCAGACACTGAGTGCCTGTTATTGTAATGTTCAAATGTAAATCCCTGGAGATGAATCACATTCCATTTAGTGATTCAGTCCTACGTGAGTCATGATTAATTCATATTCATATTCCAGGGGCGAGCAGCAGTATGACGTCACAACAGCTGCAGGTCATCACGACGCAAACCTCATAAAGTCACAAAGCAGTTGATAGCCCCGAGGTCAGTTTATTAAAGAAATCGTCTTGAGGCTTAGACAGCCCGCCACCGGGAAGTATATGGATGGCCAACGACTGTCAGTTTAAATAGGTAACATACCTCCACATTAAACAGCCTCAAGGAGCATTACCCTTCCTTGTATTTAAAGTTCAAGAGCCATCAAATCGAAATTTGTCAAGAATGATGTGAAGCGTTTCTTATGGCGAGTTATTTCTGCAGACAATTGGTTAATGTTAGAACATAGTGAGAAACAATGTCGGCAAGATTTGTACCCATTGTCCTTTAAACACAGAGTCTGAACAACTCGAACAACACTTAAAGCCATAACGTGCTATTACAGCACGGCTCTTTTTACAACAGAGAAACACTTGATTCAGCTCCATCTCTACTTGATTCTAAAGCGAGACAGAAGTGACATTGGAATTCCTGCGGAAAAAATAATGGCAGACAGGCTGCCGACTCACTTTGTATGTAGCCCTATACAGGACTGGTTAATGGTGACATAGATGCATTCGCAGTGGCTAGTATCACATTCTCCCCATTTCTCTTCACAATAGAAATCCCAGCCTATAATTTGGAAGAGTAAAACTGACACTAACAATGGTTATTTCAGGAGCTAAAGGCTGACGCCTGAACTTGATGACCACTGGGTCTCGGGAACTTATCTTCTTTTTTTAGCACCTCAATCTCCCTGTTACATTTACTCGGGTACGTTCGGCTGTTCAACAAAGTATTTGTGAGCCGATATGGTCCATCATCTCAGAATTAGAAACAGACAATTGAAGGTTCATTTTCGAAGCAATTCTCCAAAACAGAATTTGTCAGATGTTTGGAACTCGCTTATACAATCGACAGCAGATATATTAATCAATATGGTCCAAAGGCAGTTAAATGGAATTTTCCCTCAGATCAGCCATGGATTCTTGAAATCTCAGAAAAGGCTCGAGGGACTGAATGATCAACACCTGTTCCTATGTTCCATAATCTTTACTGTGTCATTGTTGCATATTTCCAGCCTATAAATGGGGACACCTCCGCAAGGAAAGATTGTCCAATTATTGACTGTTCTGGCAATATCTATTTCAGATGCACTCAACCAACCTGTCCAAAACCGAGAAACAACCACCTTTCAGTCCTACATTCTCCATTCCTTTGCTGTCTGTGAAAAGCAACAATGCAGGTTCAGTCGGAGCCCATTGCAAATCCTTGGAATGTGAGATTCTGCAACCTCAGCCAGATCTCCCAATACAGAGAGTACGTGCTCAGAAAAGCCGAGAGGTTTTATGTCCGGCCCATGAAACCGCTAAAGAGAAATGACATGCTGATCCCGTAGTCCAGTGGTAAGCTGTGCTGTCCCGTGGCGTCATGAACCACAATTGAATTCCGGGCTTGAACGATTAACTGTGTAGAGATTGTAGATTTGCCCTCCAGTTTGCCTTCAATTTTTGAAAAGACCAACAGGCCAGGTAAATTGGCCATTCTACATTGCTCTTAATGTTGGATACAAGCGCTAGAGGGAAATGGGTCTATCTGCATGACTCTTTGGTGTGGGCGTGTTGTGCTGAACGGCCTGTTTCTACACTGTAGGGAGTTTAATTTAACGGAAGGTCAACTTTTCCAAAGTTCGAGCAAATCACTGATAAACATCAATGTCCAAATTTCGGAACCTTCTCACGTGCTTAGTGCCTTTGCTTGATTTAAAGACTTTCCTTTGTAAATCTGAATGCAAAGACTGAGAATGTATGTTAGCGAGTGTTTCATTTTCTGTTTTTCGATTGTCCATTTTGCTGATTATGATGCGATTTAGATTTCAAAATAAAGGCAAAAAATATGCTATTTTAAATTCAGGAAGAAATGCAGATGAAACTCGAGGTTAATGTTAAAAACGAAGCAAAAATGATGTAGAATCACAATGTCTTCACTAACTTTTCAGTGGAAAGCATTGGCACCATAGGTGGTCAATGTCATACATTCCATGTCTTTTCAGCAGTTGCCTGACCCCAATCAGCTATGTATTGATAGACTGTTCGTGGAGTGCTGTGTTTGACAAACTCATTGGACAATATTCCTTTGAAACCTTCATTCCGCAAGCAGTGTCATCACAGTCGTAGTTGGTTTCTCTCCTGTTCGGATTATTTATGACCCAGTTGTTTTCTTACTCATGAAATTTGAAACGAATGAGAACTACTTTGTAGGTGTGACACTTTAACGTTGAGAAGTTCTATTCATATCCCGACACCAATAAGTGAGTTAATCACAGAATTCGAATGTCCGCGTGTTCGCGCAATCAAAATACAAGGAAGCACCAAAGAATACTCAAAAGAGATGACTCTGTTTCATCTCTGCTCTGCCTCCCCAATGTGATAAATGAGTGCAAACGTGTGTGGTTACAGGAGCTCAAGCCAGAAGATAGATAACATCAGGGATTTAAATGCGTGATGCACATCTGTCCATCATGGTCAGGGCGAATCTCACAAACTCTGCAATGTCCCTTCCCCCATTGACATCGAGCCTCTGGAGGACGAGAATATCAGTACTACCTCCAAACACATCAGAAAACAAACAGGTCAAATGAAAAGCCCAAGTTAATTCACAAACAGATTTCATAGCTCTTTCAGTTTGACCGACATGGGGAAAAGGGGAATGGCAATGATCGTGCCCATTTCAAAATAATATTAATTGTCGTCCACCTCTCCACCTAAAATATGCACTGTCTTTGCACTGACTGGACGAAGGAGGTCCTTTACTAAGTTGAAAAGAATTCCTTGCATTTCAGTCAACTCACTGTTAAAATAGTTTCTTCTTTGCAAACAACAAAAAAACCCCACAAAATTTGGTTGTGCATAAAGCACATATTTTGGGAACAATCACCTTTAACGCTGCTTTACTGACTCAAGATCTCCACAGTTTGTTAAATGTAAGTGTCACTCCGTGTCAACATATCCGAACATTTCAAATACACTGGCATGGTGGTGAGCACTGCTGCCTCAAATCACCAAGGACGTGAGTTCAAGATCAGATATTCGTGACTGTCTGTCGGACTGTCCTCCCATGTGCACGTGTGTATTTCCTCCCATTGTCCAAAGATGTATTAGTTTGTTGGATTGCTCATAGTGTCCAGGGATGTTTGGGCCCAACATGGCTAATGAAGCTTCATAAGGTAGAGGAATGAGTCTTGGTGGGATGCTGTTCAGAGAGTTGGGACAATGGTCTTCTTCAACCCCGTAGGGATTCTATAATACTGATATCTGAAATATTTTCAGATCTGAAAACGCATAAAGGTGGATAAATCTCCAGGACCTGATCAGGTGTAACCTGGATCAATATGGGAAGCTAGAGAAGTGATTGTTGGGCTTTTTGGTGAGATTTTTGAATCATCAGTCGTCACAGCTGAGGTGATGGAAGATTGGAGGTTGTCTAACGTGGTGCCTCTGTTTAAGAAGGATGGTAAGGATAAGCCCGGGAACTATAGACCAGTGTGCCTGAAGTCGTTGGTAGGCAAGTTGTTGGAGAGAATCCTGAGGGACAGGATGAACATGTACTTCGAAAGCCAATGACTGATTAGGGATAGTCAGCATAACTTTGTGCGGAAGAAATCATGTCGCACGAAGTTGATCGAGCTTTTTGAAAAAGCAACAAAGAGGATTGATGAGGGCAGAGCAGTAAATGTGATCGATATGGACTTCAGTAAGGCGTTCGACAAGGTTCTACATGGGAAACTGGTGAGCAGGATTAGCTGGTAGAAGTGAGAGGGTTGTGGTGGAGGGTTATTTTTCAAACTGGAGGCCTGTCACCAGTGGAGGACCACAAGGATCGGTGCTGGGGCCTGTACTTTTCGTCATTAATGAAAATGATTTGGATGAGAGCATAAGATGATTGGTTAGTAAGTTTGCAGATGATAACAATGTTGGAGATGTGGTGGACAGCGAAGAAGGTTAACTCAAATTACAACAAAATTTTTATCAGATGGTCCAATTGGCTGAGAAGTGGCAGATGGAGTTTAATTCAAATAAATGTAAGGTACTGAATTTTGGGAAAGCAAATCTAAGCAGGGCCTACACACTTAATGGAAAGGTCATAAGGATGTTGTTCAACAAAGAGACCTTGGAGTGCAATGTCATACCTCCTTGTAAGGGGAGTCAGAAATAGACAGGATAGTGAAGGTGGCTTTTTATATGCTTTCGTTTATTGGTCAGAGTGTTGAGTACAGGAGTTAGGAGGTCATGTTGCTGATGTACAGGTCATTGGTTTGGCCACTGATGAAGGATTGTGTGCAATTCTGGTCACCTTCCTATTGGAAAGATGTTGTGAATCTTGAAAGTGTTCAGAAAAGATTTACAAGGATGTTGCAGGTTTTGTAGGAATTGAACAATAAGGAGAGGCTGAACAGGCTGGGGCTGTTTTCTTTGGTGCGTTGGAGGCTGAGGGTGATGTTACAGAGATTTATAAAACCGTAAGGGGCATAGGCTAAGCAGAAAAAAAAATCACTTGGGTGGGGGAATCCAGAACTAGAGGGCATAGGTTCAGGGTGAGGGGGGAAGATATAAAAGAGATCCAAGGGCAATGTTTTCACGCAGAGTGTCGTACGTATTTGGAAAGTGCTGCCAAAGGAAGTGGTGGAGGCTGGCACAACTGCAACATTTAAAACGCATCTAGAAGGGTATATGAATAGGAAGGGTTTGGAGGTATATTGACAGGTGCTGGCAGGTGGGACGAGATGGGTTTGGATATCTGGTCTGCATGGTTGGATTGGATGGAATGGTCTGTACCTATGCTGTACATCTCTATGACTCTGTGTATTCTGTGAATAGTAACATTCATTTCTTGAAAAATAGAGTGATGCTCTCGGATATCAGAATGATGTTTGATCTCAGTGTCTCATCAGCAAATCTTCCCTATCTAACACTTTAAAAATGTAAAATTTAGCTCCATCAATACAGAATAGAATTTTTTCCATGCAAACCCAGTTTCTTTCACATATTTTCCTTTATTTTTGTGTCAGTTCTAAATCCATGTTCTTCATTCTTACTCCGCTTTCTGGTAAAATACAAATTCTGCTTTGCATATTCTTTCTGAAGCTTTTTTACTTAAAGTTGTATCTTGATGTGCCTGATAATTACTTATCAATCATTATCACAAAGTGGCACAGTGAATCATCAGTCAGTACTGCTGCCTCTCGGTGCCAGAGACTAAGATTTGTTTTCAGCCTCGGTTAACTGTTTGGATTCAGCACATACTTTCTGTGTTTGTACGAGTTTCCTCCCACTTTCTAAAGATGCGCAGGTTAGAAACATTGTTCATGCTAAGTTGCCAAGAGCATTGGGTGCATTGGTCACAGAGAAATGAATCTCGGTGTGTCATTCTCATGAGGATCCATGTGGTCTTGATGGACCGAAGAGACTCTTCCCACGATGTCTGGAATCTGATCTAATCATTTATCTGTTCATGTTTGACTGATCATACAGAAGATCCGAATTCGAGAATCAAGTGAACAGGTATAAATCGCAGAATTGTTTCAGCACAGAACAACCATTCTATGCACTAAATCAGTACAGTGCTGGAAGTACGCTTTCTGACTTTGTGCCGTTTCCCTGCATCTAACACATCATTAAATACTTATACCAACTGAAACTAGAGCCCATCACCAAGAACATCTTCTCCTGCCCATCCCTTTATGCCTTCTGCAACGAACGTTCCTTTAGATAGTAGTTCATTTGCGCTAATCTCCCCAAAGATACCCCAAAAACCAGGTTCCTTCAACTGTAACTGGAAAAGATGCAGTGCCGCTACGCCACTGCACTCACCTCTAAAAATGGCCACAATCAGTACTTCCAGGTGAGAAAATATTCACCTGCCTATTTTCCACAGTGGTTTACTGCATCAGGTGCTCCCGATGTGGTTGTCTCCACATTGGGGTTAGAAGATAAGTACAGGGAACGGTTCACCAAGCAAGACCCGGAGGGTGCGAATGTACCTTCGAGTCACCGTTGATTTCAATTTTCCCAGCAACGTCTTTACCAACATAGCAATCCTTAGCCTCCTCCATTGCTAAAATGAACCACAGCACAAACGGGTATAACAAGTTCACATCCTCACCTTGGGCAGCCTTGAACATGGACAAGTCAGTACTGAGTTCTCCAATTTCATGTAGTCTGCGCCCCTATGCGTTTATTGTCTTCCCAGCCCGTCCTCATCCTTTACTCAAATGATCCATGCCAACCACTGGAATTATTCCTCCCATTGTCAAAGGGTATCGTACCCTATTCCTTTCTTTCCCTATCTTCACCACACTGCCTCTGCCACCCCTTTATCTGCTGCCCTCAAACCCAACTGCACTCAAGAATGAGGGTTACCTCCGAAACGTCGACTTTACCCTCTGCTGATGCTGCCTGGATTGCTGTGTTCTTCCAGTCACCTGCTCGACACATTCAGACCAAAACAGACAAAAAAGGAGAAACTCATCTCAAAGGCTGTCTCTGCCATGTGGCAGATGGATGAATCGACAATAATTCGTGTGGGAAGTAAGACTGAAGCATTGCCAATAACCTTGAGACTCATGTGCGAACGGATGTAGGCATGGGAAGTCCTATGTGAAAGTGAGGACTGCAGATGCGGGAGATCAGAGTCAAGATTAAAGTGGTGCTGAAAAGCTCAGCAGGTCAGGTAGCCTCCGAGGAGCAGGAAAGTTGATGTTTCAGTCAAAAGCCCTTTGCCTGGAATGAGGCTTCATTCCTGAACAAGGACTTTTGCCAAAAGTCGATTTTTCTGCTCCTCAGATTCTGCCTGACCTGCTCTGCTTTTCCAATGCAAGTCTAGTCTGGGAGGTTTTATATCAGTCTACTCGGAAAGTCACCTGCATAGACATGTCGAAAATGCAGGCGGTATTTTATAGCGTGCCCTGTCACAGAATATAATGTTGGACGGTCAGCATGCTCAGTGCCCAGCTTCCTCTTTCACATCAGACAAACTGTCCAGTGTAACCAGATTATTTCGGTTGAAGTTTTCATTTTCAAAATAAAAATAAAAACACAGGCATGACCTAACTCCTGTTAAGTAATGCTCCATCGCCATCAAAGTAATGAAATGGAGTAACAGGTTTGACTCACTCAAATAAAAAAGCAGCTCACTGTTCCTGTGTTTTATATCAGACCCACTCAGCCTTTATTCTCTTTAAAGAATTAGACAACATGGATAAATCATTGAATTTCAGTGGCAAGGTGAGACTGACGAAACGAGACATGAGGGCAGCATCTGTCTGACTCAGCCATTGAAAGCTTCTAAGAAACTGGTTTCAACCGGACTCAAAGGCAACTTGTGTTCGAATGAGCAGATCGAAACCCTCTTTTCATTAAAAGCAAACATTCAGAAAATCACTCCTCAACTCTGTATCTGTTTAAATGTGACTGACTAACAGAGCAATCACATTTGTCTTTTTTCAAAGAAAAACTGCAATTTTTTTTTTCCGAACGCTATTTGTGATTATGAAACAATGAGCAGGCCGAACACCAACCTATTACTATGCTATTCCAATACCACAATTTGTAAACATGAGATTAACTTAATCTAAAGTCCACACAATCTATCTCTTCTCACTTCCCTTCGTGCTGTTGTGAGATGATCTCCCTGGATCAACTTCTTTCCTTGTACAGAAAGTATACTTTGCAGGTAGCATCCCTTCTACTTTACTTGAGAACAAGACTTTAGATGGCCAGTTAGCTCTCCAGCAGTTGCTGTCATTCCAATTTTCAAACTGCCAGCTTTATATCCACCGCTATGACATATTAAATGCATACATTATAATTTGGTTCCAGATTGCAAATCAATAAAACTGTAATTCCTTTGGCTACTTGGATACTTGGCATAATTAAAAATCATTCATTAAGTTTGAACTGTTGTCAAAACTGCAAGCAAAAATCAGGAATCCATTTAAGTGCTAGTCGTTTCATGTATCTGTTATGGAACATATTGTCTCCCAGTCTTTTCTTCTGTGAGGTGAACCTGCACCTTACCTTTCCTTCGATTCGGGAAATCCTCTGCATTTTAAATTGGACATGGATGCTTTCGACTAAATAACATTCTACATTGGGTATAATCAGCTATATTCCAAGCTCTTGGAGGTTAATCATCCAATACCATCACAACACTGCAGGAGGTTCTGAGGTTTGAGACACAGGCCAGACTATTCTGATCTGCTTCATGAACTTTTGTTCAAGAGTAATATCAGAGTTGATTATCACATTCATAGAATCCAATCGACGTAGAAACAGGCTATTCGGCTCAAGAAGTCTACACCCACCCTCTGTTCACCTCTCATGCAGACTAGTCATGCAGATCTCCCATGGCTAAACATCCAACCGACACATCATTGGACAATTTTGAATGGTAAATCATCCTAAACTTAACGTTTTGGAACATAGGAGAAATCCCACACAGACACAGGGAGAATGTGCAAACTCCAGACAGAGAGATAGCGAAGTCTGTAATTACACCAAGGTCTCTGGCATTGTGAGGCATCAGTGCCAGCCACTAAACGACCATGCCGTTCTTGATTATGCAAAACTTAGCATTAGTTTGCACTCCTCAGTCACACAAGCATTTTACGTCCTAAATCTGTGGATAAAATCAGTCATTGCTCTTATTGCTGTTGGAAGAATGTATTACTACGACTTAGCATCTGGACTTCACTAACTTCGGCAAATATTGGTCTTAATGCATATCATTTGAACATCAATAAAAAATATGTAAACACTTTAGCGCTGGGTAACATTTGGATGGGACTTGAAATCAGACCTTACAGCTGAGTGGGAGGGACACTGTCAAGCAGTTTATGAAGTAAACCACGCTGATGGACGGGAATCTTTGGAAAGGCCAACAACGTGGGGGCACATTTCCACATTAAACCGTCTCAAGGCAAATTGTCCTTGTTTCTACTTAAATTTCAATTGCCATCACTTCGAAAGTCCTCAAAATATTTGATAGAATTTCTTGCAAATTTTGGCTAATTATTTCGTTAAACAATTGCTTGAAGTTTGAACATGGCGACAAACAATGTCATCAAGATTTGTCCCCATTGGCCGTCAATGAGAGCCTGCACTACTCGACCAATACTTAATCTGCCATAAAACCATAGGCCTGATTACAGCAGAAAAATACTTAATTCGGCTTCGTCTGTTCGTGTTACTAAAGGGAGACACATGTGACACTGCAATCAAAATGGAGAAAATGGTAGACTGTCTGCAGAATCACTTTGTGTGTACCCATACACAGGACTAGTTTCTGGTGACATGGATTAATTTGCATGATGGGCTTTAATATATCCAGGTAAAAACATTACTCAAGAACATGTTGGTGTTGCATCAGTTTGTCCTTCACAGGAAATCCCTTCTAACACAGCCCTCTTCTGAGGTGTACACTGAGTCGGGTTAACCACTTGAACTCAGCTCTGCAGTGAATGCACCTGAACTGTTTCTTCTCAGTGTGAATATGTTGATGTTTAACCAGATCCGCGGAGATTTGAAATCATTTCCCAAAATCAGGTAGTTTAAAAGGTGTGTCCTCTGTATGAAATCGTTCGTGTTTCAACAGGTTAGCTGATCAAGTCAATCCTATCCCAAACTCGGAACAAAGAAGTTGTCTCTCCCTGTGTGACTGCATTTACATCTGACAGGACAAATGACCTGGTGAAGCATTGTCAGCACGTACAACGTGTGTACGGTTTCTTTCCACTATGAATGATGCTTTTCCCTTCCATGTTCAAAATCCAATCATATCCAGGCGTTAATATACTGGGAAATGCCATCAGATCCTGAACTGATGTCTGGTTTTTAATGTTCCACTGCAAGCCTTTCGCTTGTAATGCCCTGTGAAATTATTTGAAAACAAACGGAAAACAAGAGTAAATGAGAGCCTAGAAAAAGAAAAAAAAGACAATAACATGTCAGAGTAGAAGTACGCAATTCAACGCATCGAGTCTTTCTTACCATACAATAAGTTCAGGGTTGATCTGACAATCCTTAGATTCACTTTCTTGTTTTATCCCTTGATCCTTGATTCCCTTACCGACGACAATCTGTTCATCTCTGCCTTGGATACGTGGACCAGCCAGTGTCTTCAGGTCTCTACAGTAAAGGATTCCACATATTCAGTACAAACTCGAGACGGAATTTCTCCACATCTGTCTGATTCAGGTGTCTCCTTACTCTGCGATTATATCTTCTGGTACTTGACTCTCACCAAAGGAAAATCGTTCCCCTGACTTTATCCACTAAAGCCCCATTAGAATCTAAAGTCTCTCAGCGAAGTCTTGTTTCATTCTTCTAAACTCCATAGAATATCTGCTCAATCTCATCTCCCGTGAAAATCCTCCCTTGTCCAGTATCAAACATGTTAAAATTACCTGGAGAGCTTTTCCTCAAATCCGGGGACAGAAGACTGTTTGCAGTATTCCAACTGTAATCTGACCCGCACCATGTATCCTTTAGCAACACATCCCAATTCCCTTTAAATCAAGGCCAGCAGACATTTTCCCTTCCTGATTACTACTGAACCTGATTGCTCAATTGTCGATTTTCAAACACAAGGACCCTCAATTCTCTCTGCTCTGCAGCTTTCTGCTGTGGTGTTAACTCGTTAAAGAATATTTGCATCTCATACTCTTCCTACCATCATGCAGAAATCGCATTTTTTTTTCCACGTTACATACTGCTGGGTTTTGTCCACTTGCGTTTTCTCTTTCTGTCCATCTGTAATTTCATTGTGCACGCCTCACTACTTGTTTCCCCATCGACGTTATATCACCTCCAAACTTAGCAAACATATATTCACATCTGTCATCTAGGTGATTGGTATATATTATTTAAAATGTGTCCTCACTATTGAAGATTCTCGGACTCCATAACTGAAAATTTGCCAGCACAAAAATGCCCTCTTTACCTCATGTAACTGCCCTGAATACATTATACAATTCTTGGTTAATAGGCTTGACCAATACATACATCCAACAGTGTGGGTTAATGGTTCTTTTGTTATGAAGTAGTCTCATATAAAACGCCAGACGGATAACTTTTCAGAAATCCAAACATAATTTGTCTGTTGTTTTTCCCATTATCAATCTTGCTCATTACCGCCTAAAATTACTTTCATAATCGTGGGAGCTATGACTTCCCCTTAAGAAAATTGTGCGGACGAGATTTGATTTAATTATATAATTCTAAATGCTATGTTATTCCAACTTTAATGATAGATTCTAACATTTTCCCAATGACAGTGTCGGTTGTCAAGTTGAACTGAATTTGTTGGGCTGTTCATTCACAAAAGGGGACCATGAAACTACCATTTGGCATAAAAAACGAAATGGTGCACAAATCTCCTTCAGAGACAGAATGTGTCAACTGGTCTAATCATAAATAATCCAACCTCCATGTGATGGTGGGGACTGCGGGGTCAGGAAGAAGAGAGAAGTCGAGAAAGTGCAAATGATGAATGAGAGGGGTATTATCAACCAACAGGTAAGCCATAACGTTTGCAAAATTTCCCCACCCTAGCCGCTTCCACCAAAATTACCAGCACCAACTGGAATTTCGAATTATGAGACAAGATTTCCACTGCTGTTGTGTAATATATGGTTGGACAGACGAGCAGCGGCTGTGTAAATTCCCACATTACTCACAAATTTTAATGTCGACCTCACCCTTTTTACCGTGGGAGAATTTTCACTCCCTTATTTCCTCTGGCTAGACCCCTGATTAATTAAAAATCTTCAATCAGACTAGCTTCAACCTTCTACTCTCCAAGGAGAATAACCACAACTTGTCAAACTACTTCCATTTCTGACATTCCTCATATAGTGTTCAGAACTGACTTCAATCACTTCATTACCCCGCTTTCTGAAGTTTTGCACTCAGGGTTGAGCAATAATGCAGCTGGAGTATTCAGATGTAGTCGGATTGCTTAGGTGAACCATCTAAAAGTAAAGTTTTCGTTTTGAACAATTGTTTATCTTTGCCGTGTTTGCTGTAATGGTCGCTCTAGCAGTCCAATTTCCTTCACCGAAGCTGCGTTTTCAACTGATTGAGCTTGCAGTATTGTAAAAGTGAAGGCATGAAAGGAAGGTTCGTCAAAAGTTTGAACCTGAGTTCTTTTCACATCTCGACGCTATTATAAGCATTAAGCGAGAATCATAAAACTAGACTAACGAGCCAGCCACTGGTGAACCACTGAGATTCTCTCAAACTGGAATACATTCCACATTGCTTCCAGATTTTGAAGCAGCAAAGAGTTTCCAGGACTCTGTGTCTCATTCTGTCTCGCGGCTCCTGTGTGCTGCTGGTTGCCCAGGCCACGGGGGCTGTGCTGGATCTACTGCGGATAATTAAAACATTTTGTTTCTAATTGCAAGATATGCTAGGGGAGGGCAGAATCCACAGGCTCTTCTGCTCGGTCGCAATCATTTAGTTTGGGAGAAGCCAGTGCCACAATATCGCAGAAAATGAGCAAACTTGAGATGAACTTGTTCCAAATGTCTGTTATCAGAGAGATGGAAAGAGAGGAATGGACACCAAAAATGACTCTCTCAGGTTAGTTAGCACGCGTTTTTGGGGATCAGACTTTTTGGTGTTCAGAATTCGTCTCCCAATGCTGCAGAAAGTCTTTTGCAACACCACCTCTGTTTCTTGGCTGAGAGAGGGCAAACGGTAACGTCGGACTCTCAACTGCTCTGAATTGAGCGCATTTGACTGAAAAACTCGCTTATCGAGAAACATCCGCAAAGCCCCGAGCTGTGGGATGAGAGGCTGCAAAGTAGACAAAGCAAAAGGGAGGGTGAAAATACAGCCATTGCTTCACCCTCAGCCACTCTCTCCCAGTGTTATTCCTGCTCATTCAAAAGCCTTTCAGCCCATCCAATCCATGTCGACTCTCTGTCACTTGTATGTCTCCAAACTAATTAACAGTCGTTGATAACTGTCCTAAAAACGGAGGACTGTGTCTGTGTTGAGATGCTGTCTCCGACATGCAACTCCCTTTTGCGTGTTCTCTGCATCAGTAATTCTAGCAGGCCAATCTTGGTCATCAATAGAGCGTTTTGATATGATAGCTTTGGAAGAGTGTAGACGTGAACTATGGAATCTTAGGGGTTTTGATAGGCAGACGCCTAGCATCTCGAATTTCTATTATGCTCTTAGAGAGAATCACAGCTCTTGGCCAAAAAGAGACAGGGCTGAAAATTTCGCCACCGCTGAACCAGATCAGACTAGCTCAGCCTGGAATCCAGTTCTTTGGCGTGTGGTAAGCATGTTTGTGAATGATTTGAAAGGATCGCCACTGCTGTTGTATAATATGTGTCCGTGAATGAGTCAATATAAACTTTGCCACAATTCCCACATTCTGTTGGTTTAACTGTGATTTCACTCAGCATCACTGAATGTTCAGGTGGAGATCATGCATCCATCTTTCCTGCACTGTATCTGCACAATAACTTAATGTGTGCCTCTTTTCTCTCGTTCTTTTCCCTCCGCAATTAAAACGGATACTCCAGAGGTAAGCTTTTTGAATGGTTTATTTACCTACCGTGCAGCCCCTGGTTCTCGTTTTTTCTACAGTTGGAATAGAGGACGCAGGCTCCCACGGTGAGGAATAGAAAGGGTTTGTTCCCATTCTCAGCAGCGGCATGGTGGCACAGTGGTTAGCACTGCTGCCTCACAGCGCTAGGGACCTGGGTTCAATTCCCACCTCAGCGACTGACTGTGTGGAGTTTGCACGTTCTCCCCGTGTCTGCGTGGGTTTCCGGGTGCTCCGGTTTCCTCCCACAGTCCAAAGATGTGAGGTGAATTGGCCATGCTAAATTGCCCGTAGTGTTAGGTCAGGGGTATGGGTGGGTTGCGCTTCGGCGGGTCGGTGTGGACTTGTTGGGCCGAAGGGCCTGTTTCCACACTGTAAGTAATCTAATCTAATCTAGAGCGTTCTGGTCTTTGACCTTGCGCACCGTATACAACAGATCATGCTTTTGATCCATGTCTTTTGGATTAAACATCCAACACACTCTCACTCCTCTACTCTGCTCTGTCCGGCAAGCGAGCCAAATAGCAGGGGGATTGAGATTTAGGAGCAGCGGGGTTAGGTTGCAGCACTGCAGAGCCATTGTTCGACTAATCTTGGAATGTTCTCTCACTCGTCAGCTTCAAGTCAGAAAATGGGAGGTTGTATACTGCTGAGTGACGCAGCCAGTGCATCAGAACGACAAATGAAAGGACTAAATCAAGATTCAGTCTCTCCCCATATGTCAGTTCTGATTAACCTCTGCACTTTCTCAACAGCCAGGGCATCCTTCCTTCGGAAAGTAGAACAAAGGTGCACATAGCATCGCCAAAGTTGTCGCACTAAAGCCCTTACACAAAGATATCCCTGCTCCTAGGGCTCAAATTGTCTCAGTATGACGTCCAACATATTATTTACATTCTTATTTGTGTGGCACTCCTGCCTGTTTCTGAAAATACTGAAGCACAGAGAAAAAACGAAGAATAATGAAGTCAGTCTCAGATATAAAATTGTTGAACACGATGTTCTTGTTGTATCCCTGCTGGTCATGATGCATTTATTTATATTAATGCCATCTTCCAACACTCAGTGTCTAATATACATGATCGTCTCTTGTACAATCGTCTGAACTTTTCTGCAAGTTTCCAATGGTTGCTACATTTTTCACAATTTCAGATACTGTCAGACCTGTTGCGTGTCTACTTTTTGTTCTGTTTTACTTTTATATATCAACAATTTTTCTTGATCAATTTCAAGGACCGGTGTTGGGTTCACATTTTTGGTCACTTATATAAATGATTTGTATTTGAACACAGGGAGCAGAGCTCGGGATTTTGCACATGGCACCAAAATGGGAGGTGTAGTGGACAGTGAAAAGGTTACCTCAGATTTCATCGGAATCTGGAACAAGTGGGAGAATGGACTGAGGAGTGGAAGATGAAGTTTAATTTAGATAAATGTAATGAACTGCAATTAGGGAAATCAAATCTTGGCGGGGGATATACTCTAAATAGAAATGTCTTCGGCAGTGTTGTTGAACAAAGAGGTCTTGTAGTGCAAGGTGATACCCGTTTGAAATTGGAGTCGTGGGCAAGTAGGATAGTGAAGAAGATGTTCAGAATACCTTCATTTATTGGTCAGGACATTGAGGATAGGAGTTGGGAGGTCACTTACGGCTGTGCAGGACATTGATTCGGCCACTTTGATTGCGTGCAATTCTGATCTACTTCCTATCAGAAGGATGTTTTGAAACATGAAAGGGTTTATAAAAGATTTACTAGGATGTCACCAGGGTTGAAGGATTTGAGCGATATGGAGAGCCTGAATAGATTGGGGCTGCCTTCACTGGAGTGACGAAGACGGATGTCGTAACATCTGAAAGGTGTATGGAATCATGATGTGCATGGATGGGATAAATGGACAAAACGTTTTCTCTGGGGTGACACAGACCCGAGCTTGAGAACAGCGATTTAGCGTGAGGGGGTAAATATAAAAGTGAGCTGAGGGATAACAATGATACAAAGTATCGAATGAGCTGCCAAAGAAAGTAGTGGGGGCTGGTACAATTGCAAAATTTATAGTAATCTGGATGGGTGTACGAATAAGAAAGGTTTAAAGGGATACCAACCAAATGCTGCTAAATTGGACTAGATTAGGTTTTGATATCTGGTCAGCGTGGACGAGTCAAATCAAATGATCTGTTTCTGTGCTGTATGTCTCCATGACTGCATTTGTCCATGTCTGTCTTCGAGTCATGAAGATGTGCAGCATGGAAACAAACACTGCAGTGCACTTCGTCCGTTCCAAAATGCACAATCGATACTTGCACCAGCCTTTACATTTAACGTTACCCTTTTTGTCCTTCTTAAGTCTGTCCCCCTTCACAATGTAGAATGAGATAGAGTCTCACTTGCATTCTCAATGCATAGAAGAAGTTCACACAGGGGAGTTACCACTCACCTGCTCAAGGTGTGGGCAAAATTCAGCTACCCTTCCTTCCACCCAGCACAGCAACGACCTTACACATGAGAGACACAATTCAACTCCGCCCTGTATGTGAAGAAACCACCAAGTTACTTGAACTGGTGAAATAAGAGCAATGCTTGATTCTGCCGGTGATTAATTGTATATTTGTTAATCTGACATCATTTTTCCCATTTTCCACTCATGTTGAAAGCCCTTATACCTATCGGTTTTTAATATTCTCAGTTTATCACTGCTTTGAAGGCTGCAATAGCTCTTTTAGAAATCCTACCTGTCATGTTTCCCCAGTGAGAGCTCCTCACAGGAAATTATTTAATGTCTCCAATTCAATTCCTGCAACGTTCCAGAGATTAGCATCTCAACTAAAAAAAAACAGGTCGTTGCTGATTATTCTTGTTGACTTGCACATTCATCACATTCTCAACTTCATTCTGAAATATAATTGTCAAAGAACATGAAACAAGACAACGGTTTATTCTGAATCAGAGGGATGTTTCATCAATCAACATTGACACCTGTGAATTTTAAGAGTTGCTGAGTCAAATCATTTTTGAGACTGCAGTAGGAAATTCCGAGAAAGACAGCAACCACACGATAGATTGGTTTGTGACCAACTCAGAAGAGGTACGTCCTGTCAGTAAAGCAGCAAGTGAAACTGAGGAGATATACAGCGTAAACCCAACCACGAGGAGACTGCATGACATTCAAGTTGCCAAGACTTTATGCAAAAGGCATGGAGATCCTGTGCAAATACAGGTCAGATGAACGGACACAATGATCAAGACAATTTTTAAATATATTTGGAGTAGAGCTGAGTGGAGAATAGGCAGGAAGTGGACTTGTGCCCAAGATGAAATTAAATATTATGATGTTAAATATGCAGAATAGCTTCAAAGATCTTAACTTTCTTCTTCCTCATTACATATGTGCTACGTCCAAAATAAGTTCAAATAGCTGTGAAAATCGATGTGCAATTTGTGTTGGGATGAAGAGGGAACTTGGCCCAACAATGAAAGATGTTGCCTGCTGAAATCAGTAGATGGTGACTTAGCCACTAACAGAGTACACGCATGTCCTGCTGGGTTGATTACGACTGTGAGCTGTGCACATATTAGTTGGATATTTCACACGCTCCTTTAGAAGGGTACCTCAGATTACAAAGGGATCTTGCTCAAATGGGCCAATGGGATAAGGAGTGGCAGATGGAGTTTAATTGAGATATATGTGAGTTGCTGCATTTTGCGAAAGCAAGTCTTAGCATGTCTTATACACTTAATAGTGAGATGATTGTGAGTATTGCTGAACAAAGAGACCTTGGAGTGGAGATAAATAGCTCCTTAGCATGGTAGGTGGACATTATAGTGAAGAAAGCGTTTGGTATGTTTTCCTTTAATGCTCAGAGTATTGAGTGCAGAAGTTGGGAGGACATGTTGCGGCTTACAGAACACTAGTTCGGGCAATTTTCGAGTGTTTCATACAATTCTGGTGTTATTCGTACAGGAAGGATGCTGTGAAAATTAAAAGAGTTCAGAAAAAAAATTACAAGGATGTTGCCAAGGTTGGAGGATTTGAGTTATAAGGAGAGATTAAACAAGTTGGGGGTATTTATCCAGGAGCGTAAGAGGCTGACGGCGTAATGTTATAGAGCTTTAGAAAATCCTGAGGGGCATGGTTAGAATTAATATACAAAGTCTGTTACCTGATTTATGGGAGTTAAGAGCTCGAGGGTGGAACGATACAAAAGAGTACTTAGGGTCAACATTTTCATGTAGAGGTTGGTGCGTGTATGGAATGTGCTGACAGTGGAAAGGGTGAAGGTTGGACAATTGCGATATCTAAAAGGCAACTGAATGGGCATATGAATAGGTAAAGTTTTGTGAGATATGAGGCGGATGCTGGCAAGTGAGACTAGATGAGGTTGGGAAATCTGGATCGGCATGGAGACGATGAACCAACGAATCTATTTTGGCCATCCACTTGGAAGATGATGACTAAGGGTTGGAAAGAACATGAATTACTTAACAAACAGAAAGTTCTGGGTCTCACTGTCTTTTTCTCTGCTGTTGACGTCTGCCACGCGATGGGATATTACTTTCAAAACTATAAACCCTGCACTCTACAGTCTTACAACACAATGTCTGTCAGCGTTAAAGAAGTGAAACAGACACCAACACCAAAGCAACAGTCCATTATTTCCCCTGAAAGCCACAGAGAATATTAACTTTCCTCAGGGAAACAGAACAGGGAGATATGATGGCAATAGTGAGATGCTGAACTGAATTTTCAGATGGCTTTATATCGAAACTTTTCTTTTACCAAAAGATTTTGAGATGCGAATATGTTTGGAAGACTCAGAATTTGTGTGATCCTAGAGGAGGTTTTGATGGATTGGTAACAGTTTTCTTGAGTGTTGGGGAGTGCAAGACAGGTCGGCCTATAATTAGAATCTTCATGTACTTGGATACAATATAAATGAAGAAATTTCCAAGTTATTCATTTCATAAAGTCAAGAATTGTCTGATTACTACGATTCTGATTATTAATGAAACATAATTCTGATTATAAGTCAGAATAATTATAAATTAATTCGCTTCAGCATCCTGATTATCGTTGTAAACCTTTTATTATTTAAGATGTTGTAGACAGGTGATTGGTAATGCAACATTAATTGAGTAAATCATCAGATGTGACGATGAATGTCGCTGGGTACTTATTATTGATATGAGAGATGCTGAATGTTGCTGCCATCGGTACTAGATTATTGACGTTATCGTGCTTTGATAATTAATGTTTTCGTCTCCTGAATCTTAGAGTAATTGGAATCCTATTACCAATCTAATAGGAAGCTGAATGGTAACATGATTGGGCTTTGAGCATTGAAGTAATAAGATCCTCTTTACTGACACAACAGTATTGGAATGTTAAACGAACTGAATCATGGTCATCCACATGTTACGATTCTGCTCATAAAGTCAATAAGTTTCTGATTATTGAAAAAAAAGCTGTCTCTAATAAGAAATAAAAACTTTCCCTCTCACAGGCTGGCATGGCAGCACCAGTGGGGTCTCAGAGCCCAGTCCATTAAGGCACGCCCACCAACAGCAAAAACAGAAATTTAATGGAAGCTCACACATGTCAGGCAACGCTTCGAACTGACTGGTCAGTCGCAAATCGAAAAGTCAGATTCTCATCAACATTTTCCAAAAAGAGAGAAGGGAGATATTTACGAAAGTACTTGCGCAGCAGAGTTTTAGATGATCTCACTGTGCTAGGTGAGAGTGAACTGAATGTGAGAGGCTGGTCAGGACTGCAATAGAATTGTCAGATTTCAAGGCAAAAGTGGCATTGGTGAGAGTCTCAGCAACTGATATTATGGACTAACTTGGAAAGAAAACTCGAGTTTATGATTTCGTGATAATTTGTATTGGTGATTGGAAAATCATTTTAATATCCATATTGTTAGTAAAATTGTGAACAGGGTGGTTCAGCCCCACACGGTTTATAGGAACACGAATGGCAATGAGGCAGAGATGGATGTCATAAGAGAAAATGAGTACTGCAAATGTTGAGATCAGAGTCCAGAGTGTCGTGCTGGAAAACCACGTCCAATCAGCACCTTCGTGGAGTAGGAGAATCTACGTTTTGGTCATCAGCCCTTCAGCAGAAATGAGGTTTTTGGGCCTGGGCAGAGAGATATAAGGGAAGGTGTGGGTTACGTGGGAGGTAGCTGGGAAAGCAACAGCTGGATGAACGTCAGGGAAAATTTGATAGGTCAGAGTGGGCAGTGATGGACGTTTCTGGAGGGTGGTGTCAATTTGTACGCTTGGGATTGGGATAGTGTGGGGAGGAGGAGAAATTAGGAAGCTGAGGAAATCCATATTTATTCCTTGTGGTTGCAGGGTCCCAAGGCGGAATATGAGGCGTTCTGCCTCCAGGCATCCGGTGGTAATGGAGCCGAAGGGGCTGCATGTCCTTGATGGAGTTCGAGGGGGAGGTTAACTGTTAAGCCACGGGGCGGTCCGGTTGACCGGTGCAGGCTTCTCTGAGGTGTTCTCTGAAACAATCCATAAGAAGGCGGCCTGTCTTCCCGATGTAGAGTAGACCACACCGAAGGTCTACTGCAAGGAATGCAGGAGACAACATTGAGAGAGGTGCAGGTTAATTTCTGACACAATTAGAATGATCACTTCAGGCCGTTGACATAGGTACAGGGACTGGGGCTGGCGCAGGTGTCAGGGAAAGGTTCCAGGACTGAGGTGTTGGCTGGTGGGGGAATGTGGATCTGACGAGGGAGTCACGGAGGTCATAGTATTTTCAGAAAGCTGCTCGGGAAGGAAGTATATCTCTCGTCGAGGCGTCCGTTTGGATGTGGTGGAAGTGGTGGAGGATGAAGCAGTGTATGTAGAGCTTAGTTGGTTGGAAGTTGAGGACAGGGTGATTTTGTCCTTGTTGTGTTGGGAGGGGTGGTGTTCATGGGCAGTGGTGAGTGAAGTGAAGGAGGCGTAATGGAGAACGTCGACAACCACATGAGAAGGAAAGTTGTGATCGTGAAAAAGTGAGTCCATTTGGGACTTGATGCGGTTAAATTGGTCATCCTGGGAACAGATGAGGCGGTATTGGATGAATTGGAAATAAGAGATGACGTTCTCACAGGAGGTATGGTGGGAGGAAGCATAGTCTATTTAGTTGTGGGAGTTGGTGGGCTTGAAGTCGCTGTGTACGGTTAGTTGGTCGCCAAGGAACGTGATGTAGTGGTCCAGGAAGGTCGGGAGGAGCTTTCTGAGAAGGTCCAGGTGCATTTGACGTGGGTGCGAAAATGCTGGAAAAGTGTACGAAATGGTAAAACTCATTGTGGGAGCATGATGCGGCACCAATAAGTCATTAATATAGTGAAGGAACAGGTGGGGTGTGGTGTCAGATTAACTGCGCATGATAGACTGTTCCACATTAAGACAAAGTAGCAGGCATAGCTGGGTTCCATTCAGGTGCCGATGGCTCCCTCGTTTGGTTTGGAGCAAGTGGGAGTATTGGAAGCAGAAGTTGTTGAGCGTGATGTCCAGTTCAGCCAGGCAAATGAGGGCATCAGTGGGAGAGGCCTGATTGGGAAGGCATGAGAGGAAGAAACAGAGGGGTCTTGGAGACCCTCGGAGTGGTAAATTGATGTTGACACGGACGAGATCGCAATGGTGAAGATGAGGCATTGGGGCAGGGGAAACGAAACGATTGGATGAGGTGAAGTGTATCGGTTGTGTCGCAAAGGTAGGTGGAGAGTTTCTGGACTGAAGGGGAGAGAATGGTGTTGAAGTAGGATGGGACTGGTGCAGGTTGAGACATTGGTTCTATTGGGGCAGTCATGTTTGTGAGTCGTAAGAAGGATTTAGAATTGGTCAGTGCGGGGTTCACAGACAATGAGGTTGGAGGTTATGATTAGGAGATCCCCCGAGATGATGAGATTGCGAATGTTCTGCGAGATGATGCTTCATTGATGGGAGTTGAGGTTGTCATCAAGGGAACAGTAGCAGGCGGCGTCTGCGAGTTTGTGCCTGACTCCAGCAGTGTAGAGGGCAGTACGCCGCACTACTACTGCATATCAGATTTGCGGGTTTGATGGTGACATTGGGATTATAGCAAGCGGATTGAAGTGCTGCGCTTTGTGAGCGCGGGAGGTTAGAATGAATGAGGCGGTTGGACATGTTGAGGCAATCAATGTCACAACTACAGTTTGAAATGAAGTGGTTAAGGGCGGTATAAGACCAGCACGAGGTGTCCCGGAGGATGGAGTGTCTTACAGAAAAGAGGTCGTCGTTGGGTTGGCGGGTGCCTTGTTTAAAAAAAAGGGAGGCATCGAGGCGGTGAGATGCAAGTTCTCTGCGTTTATCTGAAAACTGATATTCGGGTTCTGAATGAAATCAATGATTAGCAGTTTCCCTGCTCTATGCTACTAATAAACAATACACTCCCAACTCTGCCACTGATAAACAAGATTTGGAAATGCCGGTGTTGGACTGGGGTGTACAATGTTAAAAATCACACAACATCAGGTTATAGTCCAACAGGTTTAATTGGAAACACACTAGCTTTAGGAGCGACACTCCTTCATCAAGTGATAGTCCACCTGATGAAGGAACCTCGCGCTGAAAGCTAGTGTGCTTCCAATTTAACCTGTTGGACTATAACCTGGTGTTGTGTGCTTTTTAACTGATAAACAACACACTCACAGCTCGCTGGCACTGATAAAGAACATGCTTCCAGCTTCCTGTCACTGATCAAGAACACACTCTCAGCTCCTGGTCACTGATATAGAACATACATCCAACTCTGTCACTAATAAAGAACACACTCCCAGCTTTGTGTCACTGACTACTTGCAGCTGTCTTTCAGTGTTAAATAACACACGCTCAGCTCTCAGTCACTGATAAAGGATACACTCTCATCTCTCTGTCACTGATTGAGTACACACACAGTTCTCTGTCATGCTTCAGGAACACAGTCTCATCTCTCTGTCAATGATTTAATACACACTACAGCTCTCTGTCATGGATCACGAACATACTCTCAACTCTGTTACTAATAAAGAGCAAACTCCCAGCTCTCTGTCACTGAGGAGGAACACACTCTCAGATATCTTTCACTGACGAAGAACCGACTCCTAGACCAAATCACTGACTAAGAACACATTCCCAGCACCCAGCCACTGATAAATAACACACGTCCAGCTTCCTGTCCCTAATCAAGAACACACTCCCAGCTCTCTGCCACTGATGGAGAACACACTCACAGCTCTCTATCACTGATAAAGAACATACTCTCATCTCTGTTACTGATAAAGAACACCCTCCCAGCTCTCTGTTACTGATACAGTACACACTCCCAACTCTCTGTCACGGATAAAGAATTCGGTCACAGCTCTCTGGCACTGATAAAGTTCAGACTCACAGGCACCTGTCAGACATAATGAACACATTCTCAAATCTCATTCACTGATAAAGAACAAACTCCCAGCACTCTGTCACTGGTAAAGAACACACTCTCATATCTCTTTCACTGACAAAGAATACACTCCCCTGAACACTGCTCCACCATCATCCTCAGTTCTTCGCACACTACCCCACTGTCATTTACACGTTACCACAAACTCCGAGACTGTCACACTCTCTCCATCGCGCACACTGCCAAAATCATGCTAACTCACCCACACAATACATAATACACCAAATACTCCTCCACAAACAAACCCAATGTCACACCCCCTTCCCTGCACACTCTATGATGGTCACGCTCATTCCCCCAAACGCGCTTTTAACTTCACACTCACTCCGCTGCACAATCCATCCCCGTCGGAGTCCCCTACCATCGTGCCCTCTCCCTCACACACTCCTTCACTGTCACACTTACAATACTGCGATCTCCCCCAAGCTCATGCCCACTCCTCCCACACTTCTGCTTCATCATGCTCAATCTCCTGTGCATACAGAATACTATCTCTCATTACCCCGCACAGTCCTCCACCCTCAGTCTAACTCCACCTCACTGTTGCCCACTGACCCACTTACATCCCACGTACAATCTCAAGATTGCATTCATTCCCTGCGCACTCTTTCACCTTCTGTCTACCGAGCCTGCCCACTCCCCCACTATCAACGTTTTAGAGACTCACAATCCATCACCATCACAATGTCTCCACCGTGCACTCCGCCAGCCTCACGGCCACTCCCCCCACACTCTCCCATCATCATACTCACTCCCCTGTCACTTTGACTCACCTGCGCACACCTCAGCATCATGAACACACCCCTGCACACGTTCTCCAGTATCATGTTCTTTCACCCACTCACTCCCGTACTGTCACGCTCACTCTCCCCAACACTCCGCCACCTTCACACTCTCTCCCATCATCATGCTGACTTCCCCACACGTATTCGTTCACTAATACACACACTCCCCATACAGTCACACTCCATCACGCTCACTCCCATGCACACTACCTCAACTTCATGCACACTTAACCGCATATTCTACTTTCATCACATTCACACGATGAGATAGTCCCTTGTCACCCACTGTCGAGCTTACTCCCCCATGCACTCCCCCACTGTTACACCCACACCTCACGCTACCCATTTCATGCTCAGTCCCGTAAGCATTGCTGGGCTGTCATGCTCAGTCCATTGCATACTTCACCACCATCACGCGAACTCCCCAATGCACTACTGCACCATCACCTTTACTCCGAATACTCCTCCACCATCTTTCTCACACCCCGATGCACAACCCCACCATGACACTGTGTCCCCCATGGTCCCACTCTCTATTTTGTCCACATCCTGTCATCATGCTCATGTCATGAAAATTGCCCCTTAATCTTACCCACCACCACACTCACTGCCCTGTGTAGACCCCCATCATGACCCTCCCTCTCCCACACATGATCACATCATCAGGCTCACTCTCCCATCGGCATGGTCACTCCCAGACATGTTCTCCCACCCACAGAGTCTATCCTCAAATACTCCTCCTCTATCACATTCGCTCCCTGCACAATCACCCGGCGTCACATTCATTCCCTCACACAGATACCACAGTCAAGATCACTCCACAGAAATCTCCCTCACCTCACGCTCATCCAATATTCACTCTCCGATCATCATGCTCACATCCCTAGAAATTCTGTGCAACGTTCAATCTGTACTCACTCCCCCACCTCACGCTATGCAACATCAGGGTCACTACCCCACACGTTCATCTACCATCATGCTCGCTGTCCTCCTCATTCTCCACACACGCACTCACAATGACGCCCATGCTCTGACATGACCCCATCTTCATGCTCACTCCCCACTCACTCATCATCATTCTTGCTTACTTGCACACTCTCCCACACTGTCATCCGGATTCCTCCATCATCATGGTCACTTCACTCAAACCCTAGTATCTCACACTCACGCGTTTACACATTCAGCCATCATGCTCATCTCCCGCATTTTCTGTTACCTCACCAGCTCTGCCTCTACCTCACCATAACAGTTACACCCCCACCCACTCCCTCACCAAGACACTCACGCCTCATCTCACTCTCACTGCCCAACACTCTGCCACCGAGATGCTCACACCTCGCACACCCCCCAAGGTGACATTCAGTCCATCCCACCATATTAGGCTCACTCCCCCACACAACATCAACATTGGTGTCACTCCGCCACACATTTTCCTCATGTCACATTCACTACCCCGCACTCTCCCCATCGTCATCCTGGCTCGCTTGCACAAATCACCACCGACACACTCTCGCCACTGCACACACCCACATCATTACACTCACTCACCCGTTCACTCATTCATTGTAACTCTCACTCCACTGCTGTCCCTCCCTCATCATCTTGCATACTAAATCACTCACACTCCACCATCATAATCACTGCAACGGACACTACATCTCCTTCACACTCACACTTAACCAGTGTCACACTAGCTCCCGCACAGTCTACCCCTCCCTCAAGTATACTCCCAAATACATCTCCCCAGAGTGACACTCACTCCTCCATTCACTTGCGTACCATCAAACTCAGACCACAGCAGATTCACCCACCCCCATTCTTCTGATTCACCCACACGCTCTTGCAACGTCACAGAAGCTGACCACATGCTCCGCCACCATCACACTCACTGTCTGGTACAATCACCCACCATCATGCTTGTTCCAATGCATACTTCACTACTGTCACTCTCATAAAAAACAAACGCTCCCGTATCAGCACGCTCACACTCCCGCATAGTCCATCCCCGTCACACTCACTCCTTCACTCAATGTCCCATGACTAAATTCATTCAATGCGCACTCCCGTAAAGTCATACACAGACTCCACACACGACTGCACCATCACTATGACTGCTTCACATGCAGCCCACTGCTACCCTTATTCCCGGGGCTCTGTCTCAACATCACGCACATGCCAGCACACTTCTCCACCATCACATTCACAATCCAGCACACTCGCCATCACACTTATCCTAATGCACATTCTGCCACTGTCACTCACTCACCACCGCATATTCCCATATTATAAGGCTCATTCTTCTGCACATTCTGTCACCATCTTGTTGATATTCTCAGTGACTCCCCCACTGCTGAACTCACTGTCTGTCCACTTCTCAAACGTTTGCTCACTACCTCGCACAGCCCACGATCATGCTCCCATCACCTTAACATCCCACTGTTACGCTCACTTCCCACAATCCTGCTTACGTACCTGCATACTTCCTATCATCACATTCACAGACCCACACACCCCCATCATCTTCCATCTTACTCGCTTACACACACACGTTTCTCCACCTCCTCGCTCGCTTCATTGAGTACTCCCATATCATCATGCTAAGTCTGCCGTACACTCTGTCATTAACATGCTAAATCCCTCACTGCTCCCCCACTGCCAGACTCACTTCCCGCACACTCCTCCAAAGTCATCCCACTGCCCATACTTTCCCATGCCATCATGCTCACTTCTTCTGCCTGTTCCAACATCACGCTTACGTACACGCACACGCACCCACCTTTACGTTCACTGACCTGCATACACAACCATAATCTTACACACTCAGTTATACACTCCCTCACTGCCACGCTCTCTCCAACGCAACTCCCCATCATCACGTTCATTGACGGGACAAATTCGCCCACTTGTACATTCACATTCCCTCACACTCACCCAGCACCACGGACAATCCTCCTCACTATTCTACAAGCTCATTCTCACTGCCCTGAAATGACCCCACAGTCACGATCACTTCTCTGCAAAATATTGCACGAGCATGCTCTGTCAAACGCATTCTCCAATCTCACGCACGCTCGCCTGCATATACCCACACTGTCATTCTTACTGCTTCGCACAATCACCCACTGTCACCCTCATTGTTAGCATATTCCACGACCTGACACCTAATGCTTCACACACTCCCACACCGTCAACATCATCCTCTGCATATTCGCTGTCGTCACTCACTGCTGCACACACACTTGCAGCAACATGATGTGACCCCTCAGACTCAGTCACCATTATTCTCGCTTCCCCGCACATTCATGCACGATCACGCTCACTCCATCGTACAGTGCTACAGATCAAGCTCACTCCACTGCACATACCTCACTGTCATGCATACTCCGACATACACTCCTCCACTGTCGTGCTGATACTGGCAAAGACTTCTACATTGTCATGCTCACTGCCACACACACTTTATCACCTTCACACTAACTTCCCCACACACCTCCTCACCATCATTCTTACTCCCAACACTCCCTCCTTCCATGCGGCTCTCACCCCACACACTCATCGTTCATCAGGCTCACTTCCCCATATAGTTCTGCAACGTTTGGTCACGCCACTGTCCATACAGAACTGTCATTTTATTCTGAGACACACTACACTACCGTCATACTGTCACTTTCCTACAAACTCCCCCACTGCATCGCTCCCTGCTCCACACACCCCCGCCTGAGTCACAGTCGCTCCATCACCCACTCCCTCACTGTCTCTCTCAGTCCCCTCACTCACAGTCCCACTGTCACTTTCATTCCCCCTTCCACGAACGCACCGATACTCTTACTCATCTGCCGACTCCTACAATGTCAATCTCACTTCCGCACATACAGCTACACTGTCAACCGAACTCACCCATGCACTC